>NW_017259186.1:518814-522131 GCF_001594045.1 Atta colombica
GTATAAATATAAATAAATATAAATAAGGAATTTGTAATATTAACGTTCTTTATTAGTACAAAGGGGAAAGATTGATTGACTAATAATGATAATTATATCAATATTATTATATCAATCTTTCTTTGAAGTTAACCGCTGATGTACTTGAAATCAGTACAGTACATGAAAATATGATGTCTGCATATCGCTCTGTTGCATCTTTAACCATGGAGAAAACCTATGTCACTTCCGACGGAAGATCTATCGATACCTGATGAAATTTCGACGTCTTACCTGGAAAGGCGAATCTATCAAAATGTCAACAACTTCTTTAAAATTTATGAAGATTGTTATGAAACGTTGATTGTTATGACGGCACCATACGAGTGGAAAAATACACTTCTTACACTTCTTTTTTTTCGCATATGTTAATTCACGAAAAATCTGGCGAAGCCAGACGAACTGCTCAACCTGCAATACAACGATCATATGAATACAACCTGCAGAAGAATGCCCAAGATGCATTGAACCATTTGTGGATGCTGATAGGGTATTCCTGGAAACAGGAATGGGAAGTACCAGCAGTCTCCACGTGGGTCTAAAGTCTTCAATTCTATAAGCTAATGCTAGCATTTCGTGTCTAACGCAGATAATCCATATCACCCTCCCCCGCCTATTAACATTTAATTATTGTATAAGTTAATCTCGAATATAACTTAGAATATTACTCGATAAAAATACCGCGGAGATTATTCTTATTAATATAAAAAACTCAATTGTGAAATTTTTCTTTCCTTTCTTTCTTAGACTTTATAGACTTTAAACATTATTTGATCGTCATTGCGATAAATGCCAAGATGATCCTTTGATTTCTCGGGAAATGAGAGGCAAAATTCGATATAGTGACAAACTCCATTGATGCCTATATATAACCTAAGATACCTAATCCAGCTCCGATGTGTTCACCATGTGAATTGGATTCCCGGTGTATCAGCGTCTCAGTAATCACTTTAAAATCTGCGAACACTATTATAGTAGCATGCCGAATTAACAATCTGCTACGTACCTATCTACCTACATCACTTAATCTACATGGATTCAGTGAATAAACAAATAAACTTTATAATTAACAACAAAATAATCTTTATAATTAAAAACGCTGTAGATTGCACTAGGTGTCTCTCAAAATTCCAGCGTATCGATAAGAATATTAAAGATACCTACTTAGAATTGGGGGGGGTGGGGAGTATTACCGAAGGGGTACCATTACTGATCACACAAGGGCAATAACTTTAGAATCAATTGATACTGGATGCCTGATCTTTCGTGACCTGCGACACTCAAGTGATTTCCTCATATGCTGGCTGCATTTAAATAAGTGAAATATCCACCATGTATTGAAACCAAAAAGGAAAGAGAAGTCAGTTACGAAATTAAGAGATTATGCAGCTATCTATAAAATAAGCATCCGCATTTATGAATAGATAATAAACATACATTTATTGTATATATTATAAAATAAATAAAAGATATATGTATAAAAATATATTTTATAATTTAACTTAAGAAGCACAAAGGAACAGAAAAAGAGATTCGAAAATTATCAACGTTCTTTCCTATTTCTTCTTGACAAAAATATTATATATTTACAAATATACTAGATTAATGTAACGGAATTAACGACATGCCTATTTTATTAAAAATAGGCGCTTAAATAAATAAGTAAATAAATTAAAGAGGTATGAAGGAATAGAGGAAGAGGTTTTGGAGGTTGCCTCACTATTGCTTCCTGCTTCTTGTCAAGATAAATATAATAGGGAGCACAATAAATAATAAAAATTGATGTAAGAGTATAAAACATTGCCTTATTCAAAGATGCCACATCCTTGAGTGACAATAAACTCAAATGTGGATCCTCCTAAACTCACTAATAATTTAACAATCACAAAAAGAAAAGAATCGAAATTTATTACTAAAATTGCAAATGTTGTGCACCCCCAATATTTGTTTAAGCTGGGGGAGGGGAGATGTTACGTCCAGAGGACTCCACGATTCTTTTCTTTCGTGGAAAAATTACAAAAAAATCTTTTTGTAATTAGGAAATAAGAAATTTTTTATTTAGTATAGCAAACCAAATACTGATAAAACAATTAAAATTCAATTTTTCTAGCGACAAATTTAACTGATAGGGCTCAGAGTTAGTCAACTCACAGGGGCAGAAGGTCAATCGTTGCCCAATAAATCTTTTACATTAAAACTTTATTTACCAGCATTTGACGTTGCTCGCGCTTCCGGAGTTAGATAAGACTAATTATAATCATTCACCAATCCGATTCCTCCAAGTGTCCAATTCCTAGAAGACGCTGTAGGTCAAGGACCTACAGCAAAAACAAAGAAGGGCACATCGTCTCCGCGAATATAAATACGAGGGCTCTTTGAGAAACATGCATTCAGTCGAATATCCAGTTGGATATTCAATCGGACATTCAGTCGAATATTCAATCGATCGGACATTCAGTCGAACATTCAGTCAGTTATGCAGTCAGTCAGTAATAGTCAATATACTTCAGTTCCGCTGTAATTCCGAAATCATAGTGCGTGAAGTTCTCCAGATCAATCATAAACATTTTATTGAAGCGGTTTCCCTCAATATCCAAGACAGATTTCATCAAGACCCAGCACTATCAGCCCGTCTTCCGATCCGATTATCTGAGGAATTCGCCACCGTAATCTTCCGTTCAATTGCAGAGATAGTAAGTAATTAATTCCGTCGGAATACAATACGTCGGAAACATTTTTTTTATTTAATACGGAACGAACCATCAGAAATTTCTGCTTTTCTTCCCTCATCCATTTCCTGATCCCTCTCATAAAACCATTTCATATTTGCTCAAAGCGATTAATTATATCACTGGAACGTTTCGAGCAGATTCATTTCATCTGATGATCATGAAGCGGTAAAACGCTTCTCGTAATTTCTCTCTTTCGTGATTACTTGAAGCGATAAAATGTTTCAAGCGATTACATTACCTTACTCTTCCTATTACACGAAGCGATAAAGCTTGTCGTGATTATTTGAAGCGATAAAGCGATTACATTTCCTTATTCTTCCTACACGAAACAATAAAATTCGTGATTACTCGAAGTGATAAACCGCATCGAATGATTATCTCTGTTTACTATTTCATTTATTTGAAGCGTTAGAATGCTTCACATTCATTCCTTCTTATTACATGAACCGGTAAACTCAGTTTAGTCCGCTCTACCTGCCCATGAAATATTTGACGATTATTTCCAGACACCCTGTATACATATATATATATATATATATATATATA
>NW_017259186.1:522288-524830 GCF_001594045.1 Atta colombica
TATATATATATCATATATCTCTAAATAAATGTAACCAATTATCTTTTGTAAAAATAATAAGACAGTGATTGTCATTTATTTCGACGCCCTTCCGATTCATTCCATCTTCCCAAAGATCGTACTGGCTTTGTTCTTGGTCAAAGGAATTAAGTTTCTTGATTTAAAGAAGGCCGATGGATGCACAGATAGGGTAATAGCGTCGCGTATCGACGTTGACCCACATCTGGAATCCAAAGTGCTTCCGACTTGTGGCACGCGCCTTCTGATAATCACAAGAGTGGAGTCTGTTGCGTTCTTTCCTAGCCCCCTCCACTCCTAATTCCTTCTTTCGCTCAAGACAAAGAATCCTGGGGCTTGGACGTAACACTTAAAATTCAACTAATCATCTTCAATCATCTACTTAGCCAGTGAACAGTTGCGCATCTGGATGCATCCATTGGAAAGAAAACTTCTCGCAAATGCAAAATAAATATTCTGCTGAACGCAGCCAATGACCAATATTAAAAATTTAATTTTTATTCTATAAAAATTTTATAGCTATACCAGCTCATCAAAATGAACTTCCTAGAAGCTTATTTAATCGAATCTTGTAAGCTTGCCAAGAGGTCAGCATTATGAACTTCTTAGGAACTTAAATGGAACTTTGTGTTGTGTGAAAATTAATATTTAAGAAATTTTTTAAATAAAAATGGACTGTGACTACTGTTCCATAATTTCATAGTTGGTAGCTTCCTCATGAATAGTTCATAAACAGAGAGGAGGCAAAGATTTAGAAAAAGACAACACTGTCCAACTATACACCATTATTTTTTCCATCATGATTCAGTACTCAGCGTTTTATATACTGTATAAAATTAAAATAAAAAACTGAAGACTGATATAAACAAAGCAGTAACTGTGTCTAGTAGTAGGTGTTCGATTTTGCAAGAGATAGCATTGCAATATGTTAGATAAGGACAGATGCGTTGAGTGAGACAGAACAATAATGTCAGAAATAAATTAAAGATGTCACTATTATCGACTTTTTTTATTTGAAATTAAAAAAATCGGTACTACATCGACATTGATCAAGTTCGGTCATCACTCTAGTATATCCCCTTAAAATATCTTTATTTAAAAAACAATAAGTTATCTTAAATTTAATAAATAAATTAATCACAGAGGCGTATTAACATCTTAAGATTAAAATAGTCTTGAAATTAGAATGAATTACTATCTAAAAATTCAAGATTAAATAAACGAAAATTAGTCATAAATAAGTACAAAAAGTAATGATTAAAGTAACTGTAAAATTCATTACTGTTACAAAAAATATGTAACTATGTTATTGTTACAATTAAAAAAAAAAGTAACGCAGTTATCAGTAAATTACCAAAAAAGTAACTATAACTTCGTTACAAGTAATGAATTACTTTCATTCCCTAGTAATTATACTGGTAATCAATTATAAGCAGATAATTATATTATTAAGCTTTAAATATATTTTTTTTATGCAAAAAGAAGAAACACAATATTGCTATTCAATGATCAAGACACAAAATTTAGCTTCACCTTCTTCTATAGTGGCTGATGGCTCACTGCTTGTTCCAGTGATGATCGGTGCAATCATGTTATAATCGTCTTCCAAATTGATGAATGGCGCAGTATTCCAACGTGGTGGAATATTAGTGACCGATCTTTGTGTTGCTACCGGTCTCGTTACCGAAACAGGAGACGAGAATAGAGATAAGTTAGTCGGCGAAATTACTCCAGACATCGAGCTAATGGTTGGATACGTGAAGATTTGCTGTAAAAAAAAAGAGATTATATTGATATTAACATGATAGAATGCATTATGAGTGCGTTCCGTTTCACGCAAGGATATGCATGATGTATTATTTTATCTTTTTTTAATATTCGATAATTATCAAGGATAAAATGCGCATCATGCATGAAAAGGAATTCATCATGTGATCAAAAAATATCAGCAAAAAGGATTGACTCATTTAAACATTATCAAAGAAACATTTATTTTTTTAGATTGGTAGGACTGTTTCTAACCTATGCTTAAAATTTCACGTCATTATCCACACGTAACATTACAATAATATTTCGTAATATTATTTTTCATATTGCAATATTACAATGCAATAATATTACATAAATATTACTGAGACACTGATCACAGTAATATTACAATATTCGCGAAAATAAATTACATAAATATTACTGTAATATTATATAATATTTCCGTGATATTTTAATGGTCATTGCGAATAATTAAATTATATTGATAAAGAGCCCTACTAACATAAATTATATGAAAGTGCTTTCGGTCGAATTGATTGAATTTTTGATATGTTAGAGTTCTCGTCATTCTGAATCAATGAGCACAACTTGATTCTATGGCTAGAAGCTTTCAAAGATATAAGCGGTCAAAATGTCCTCCGCTGAAAATGCGATGTGCATCATTATCGACTTCTTAGGGCTTTGTTTCTAATATATATGAGTTAAATAGTTACAATGATAGTAAACAATAAATATAATATAATATAATTATTAT
>NW_017259186.1:524930-537827 GCF_001594045.1 Atta colombica
TAATTATAATTATATACTTTCCAAAGTCATACTTTATCGTATCAAGGACTGAAATTTCTTTTCGGTCCGATTATGGTCACGGCTGTATCCAAATTTTCGGTTTTGGTTCCGATTCTTTTTATCAATAACGATGACCATAATCATTTGGATTTAAGTTTTTTTCGATTACGATATGATCTATTATAGAGAAAAGTAATACAACAAGCATAAATTGCATATTTAAAGAAATTTATGTTTATTTTAAGACAATTGGAGATATGTAAGCACTAAGCAGTGTAAGACCTGTTTCTACCAATGCAGTTTAACTTTAATCTCGGTTCAATTTAGAGCCTTAGTAGAAGGCTGATTTATAATCTTAAGACAATTCATTATTAAAGCTATGAGATTTAGGTTCATTTCCACAACTCATGATTGACTCTTAATCGAGGTTCAACTTATTCTTTATTTCTTGTCAATTCTATAATTGAAAAGAGATGAGGAATAAGTTGAACCACAAAAGTGAATTGTGAAATTAAGTCTTAATCATACTGTCTTAAAATTTTAAGTCAGCCTTTCTGCTAAGACCCTTATTCTTCATCTTTTTTTAATTTTTAAAATTAGAAAAAAATAAAGAGTTAGTTGAACCGAGATTAAAGTTCAACTGCATTGGTAGAAACGGACACAAGTACTCTAATTCTAGATTCTAAACTAGTGTAAAGTAAACAGATCATTTTTTTTCTTTCTTTGCTGTTTCATTTTTATTATTTTCTGCGATGTTATCTACGTCGATTATGTCAGCGATTTGTAGCGCCGCCAATGGTCGTTTGCAGCTTTTTAATAATTTTCTATAAAATAACATATTATTCTTACTAAATTATCATAATTAAGCAAGGAAGTAAGAAAGTAACACTCCGTGGACATCCTGTAATATTGCTACTTAAAATCCTTTTCCTCTTTAAGACCTTTCTGTAGTTGCTGTGGCAACATTGGATTATGGCATAAGTGAAAAATGACACGTTAAAATTTCTTGCATAACATGTAAATAAAGAGAATTTAGGTAAAACCAAATAATGAGATTGCTTCAAAACACTTGTAAAAATGGGCGAAGACTATCCTTACTTCCCCCTGATTCCTTTCGAGTCAATAAAAGTGGCAAAAGAAACGTGTCACAAAACTAGACTATGCATGCGCATTGAATAAAGTTTGATAAACTTCTCGGTCTTCTCGTGTTTTTTACAACTATTTACTGACTATCATAGGAGTTAAGGACAGACATCATCCATTTTTACAAGTGTTGCAACCACAGGCGAGCATCCCTCTCTCTTTCGACTGCAAAACATTGTTCTTGTTGTTCACCATAGCCGACGTTCGGCCTAGGGATAAATATGATTATTACATGGAGATATGTATGTTTGATAGCTGTAGACTATAATCGACAATTATACATACCGAAGAAGTTAAAAAATCCGAACCTGGACTGAAAACTAATCGAAAAACATTTTCGATCCGGTTACGGTTTCGGTCTATTAATCTACACAATATTCCGGTTGTTGATTTTGGTCCGACAAAAATAACGGTTACGGTTCGATTTTCGGTTTTTGTCCGAGTTCCTGCAATGTATCAATCTGAAGGCTCATAGTATGACTCCAGTATAGTATTACTCCAGAAGATAAAATGTTGAAATCATATATATTTTCCTATTCTCAGCATTATCCACGTCATTGATCTTGGGTAACACTGAGGGCAGGAAAATATAATAAATGCTAGTGTATTCACAGTAATACACTGAAAGAAAGAAATGACTGAATATGGCATAGCATTTTTAATTGGTTGCATCAACAAATTAAAAATGCTACACCATATTTTACGTAATATTACATAAATATCAGAAATATTACAGGATGGCTCCAATTTGGTCCTCCGTCTTGAGCAGGAGCGAACTAAACTGAGTCAAAAAGTCCTCTACCATTTTGAAATGCTCGCAATAGTTAATGAGATATTAACGTTTAAAGATAGCCAAATACGCGCGTCCATTCGATCTACTATTGACGCGCACGGCGCGTGGGCCGCGTGAGGCGCGGGATGGCCTAGCAAGCGCGTCGCGCCATACGAGGCTCATGGCGGTGAACGGGTCGCTTGCCCCACTTTCCGCGCGCTAAGCTCGATGGCAGATATTCGGCACTTTAGAAATAATATCTCAATTGCGAAAATTGAAAAATGATTAATAACTGTTGAAAAAAACTGAGTTTAGTTCGTTCTGAAGAGTGCATATGTACAGAAAAATGTTACACAAATACTACTTGTTCCAAGTAAATAATAAGAGTAAGTAGGATAATAGTAGGGTTTCTAACTCACGGATACAGCAACCAGCAGATGGCTCTAGTGTCACGTGGATGAGGAAAACGAAGTCACAGACGTTGGGAAGAGGGAAACGTGTCACGGGGGAGCAGTGTTAGAAAGGGAAGGGGATTCCATTCCTTCTCTCTTTCTAACTCATTCTTTCTTTCTTATCCATTGTAGGATGTCTTTTTCTATCTGTTGTAGTCTTATACTTTATTGTCTTATTATTATTTGCGATCTCTCTTTCTCCTGTTCCGCGCTCTTTTCTACTTGCTTTTCTTCCTGCACGTGATTTAATTAAATAGATATGATATTTATGATTTTTAATGATACAACTTAAAAACTAATTATGATAATATTTTTATGAATTTTTAATAATATAACCTAGTAACACTAATTATAATAATATTCTTTTTTTATCAATGTAATACAAATGACTAGGTGCGTTTTCTTATTGACTAATTCAATACTACTAGAAGATATGAAGAAAAAGTGGCGAAGATACTAAGGATAAAATAATTTTAGAAGAAAAGAATATATATTTTACAATAATATACATTTATTTATCATTTAATGCAATATATACAATATAATATAAACTATACATTACTAGTTCACATTCTATAATAGAATTTTTATCATAAATTTTGTACAAAGTGTTTGCAACATCGCTTTTATTAGTAATACGATTTTGTCTTAAAAATGACACAAAATATTCGAATTCCTTATCATCGTGCGTATTGACTCAATTCATAGAATACATGTTCAACATGTTTCACATTACTCAAGCTCAAATAAGAAAAGCACAGCTTGATTTCATGTATAAACATATATTTAACTTCACGTTTTTCGTATTATATATTTTAACAAGTTCCACATTTAGATCTTGAATCGTGATAATGATGGAACTATTGACTGCATTAATCACTCGATATCTGCACGCTTTTCGATAAACGTCTTCCACATAGCTTGAGGCATGAACATGTGGTTGCCTCGATTATCACCAATCGCAATTTGCACATGAGATATATGTCCTACAACGATCCCAATGTACAGAAACGTACGCTATCGTCAATGCATATTTCCTCATCAAGGTACGAGGCATGTATAAGCGAGGTTTCGAAGATGTATTAAGATGTACTGACATAATTCGAAGTATACGTGCTCCATGCAATGTTCCAGTTCGAACATAAAAAACATATTATAGTTGACGGCTTCATGTACGAATATCTATCAAGTTATGACAATATTGCATTAAATTCAACACATATTATAACAAGTTCTACAATCAGAAAAAGTTTAATTTCTTGAATAATTTATATTAGAAAAGATCAATTGCGGGAAATAAACAAAATGATACAGAATCATTGCCATATTTTATAATTTGTAACACCATAATTTATCTGTATTTGTATTGAAAGTGATTAAGATCCAGACGTTTGTAATAAATTGCATAATTGATATTAGTATGTATATATCAGTAATTTAACTATAATATTACACTAATATCACGAATTTACTATTGTATCTGTAGAAAGTTATGTTGTTATTGAGCGCAATAATGAGAACTATACTATGCAACAATTTAATTTTAATTTTATTATAATAATAAATGATTGTTGTTATTAAACAATGATTTGATATTATAGCAGTGAACATAGAAAGTGCAAGAGCGTTCGAAAAAATAATGTACTTATTTTTTAACAGTTTAGATTGACCAACAATGTTGGCCTCTTATACTTTTAAAAAAAATCAATAATAATGTTTTTAAAATTACACGAGTAATGAATTCTTCAAGATAACTTATATTTTGGTAGCGATGTTTACATGAAAACATTGAAACATATTCGTAACATTTTGTGCTTAGTCATTTAGAATTACATTTGTTTTATTACGATATGAAAATGCATCATATCTGTAATATATAATATGAAATTTATTAATGTTAAAATATAGACGTAAAAAATTCTTCGGATTAAGTGAAAGAAACTCAGATCGCATTGAGAGATGCCCATGATAATCGTTTTTGCATTCAATAATAAAAAATTACATCACAGCTTACATATTTAAAAGCATTAAAGAATCTTTAATGTAACAATATTGTAAAGTCTTCATTTTTTTGTTTACTTACATTCAGTAAGTGACAATATTCAATAACAAAGAGTATATGTGTCATCTGTGGAATCGATTTAAAATCTGTTTGAAATATCTAATTAAATACAATGACATAAGGAAAACACGCTTTTTTAATGCATGCCCAATTTGATTGTTTGTACAAGGATTTATCATTGGAAGGAAATTTATCGTGAAGAAAATGATGATGTTGAGAAACAGAGCCATTCTCTCATAACGTTTTTACATGTGCATGAAATTTCTTGACAAAATTCGAAAAGGACTGCGTTTCCTGGCTGAGTCACTATGGATTGCAATGGAAAGACAGGATTCCGTACAGCATGGTGAAACGCCTGATTACAATGATTGTAATTGGTGTGGAAGAAAATGATAACAATAAAACTCTTACATACGTTAAAAGATTTAAAAAAAAAGAAAGCGAATAGATAGCTGGCATATTCGATAGTGACGACTCAACAATTGAGACTCTAGATGTTGATTACGAAGATATAAATTCTTTACATAATTTAGATGTTACTAATACTGTACGATGGAAAACATGTTAAGAATTGTTACAAATGTGTTTAAAATATACTGATGGTCGCAATGACTGAAAGAAATGTATCAAGTTTAAAAAATAAAATATAAGATTTCTTTTTAAATATGTTCTGATTTCTTTTCCCAAAATTTATTTTTGAAAAGAGACTAGGAACAGACTTTATTGTCATTGGCGCCGATTCCTTACATAAAAAAGATTCGATATCGTTAGAGTGCATTCTTATGATGTATGTCAATTTGGTATCTTCGATCACGTCGCAATTGTTCCTTCAATGTATATAAAAGAAACCCTCTCCCCTCCATTTTAGGGTGTGTAAGAAAAATGTGGGAGCATTGTTTAAAAGAAGAGCTCCGAACAACATTATCGCATCGTTCAGAGAACTTCAACAAAGTTTAGACAGCTATTGCTAATTATAAGTTCTCCGAGAAAATAAAATATCTCAAGCCATGAACTATTACGTTCCAATTAAAAATGGATGAGGCGTGCAAGAGACAGTAAGTTCATTTAATTTTATAAAATATTTTGCTTATACGTATTATACGTTATGTATTTTTGAAAGATCTATTTACATGTTTTCTTTTTTTTCAAAGCGTATTTTCTCAAATATCGTTTAATACATCTTCGAAACCTCGCTTATACATGTCTCGTACCTTGATGAGGAAATATGCATTGACGATAGCGTACAAATTTCTGGACATTGGGATCGTTGTAGGACATATATCTCATGTGCAATTGCGATTGGTAATAATCGAGGCAACCACATGTTCATACCTCAAGCTATGTGGAAGATGTTTATCGAGAAGCATGCAGATATCGAGCGATTAATGTCAATAGTTCCATCATTATCACCGATTCAAGATCTAAATGTGGAACTTGTTAAAATATATAATACGAAAAACGTGAAGTTATATATGAAGAAATATATGTTTATACATGAAATCAAGCTGTGCTTTTCTTATTTGAGCTTGAGTAATGTGAAACATGTTGAACATGTATTCTATGAATTGAGTCAATACGCACGATGATAAGGAATTCGAATATTTTGTGTCATTTTTAAGACAAAATCGTATTACTAATAAAAGCGATGTTGCAAACACTTTGTACAAAATTTATGATAAAAATTCTATTATAGAATGTGAACTAGTAATGTATAGTTTATATTATATTGTATATATTGCATTAAATGATAAATAAATGTATATTATTGTAAAATATATATTCTTTTCTTCTAAAATTATTTTATCCTTAGTATCTTCGCCACTTTTTCTTCATATCTTCTAGTAGTATTGAATTAGTCAATAAGAAAACGCATCTAGTCATTTGTATTACATTGATAAAAAAAGAATATTATTATAATTAGTGTTACTAGGTTATATTATTAAAAATTCATAAAAATATTATCATAATTAGTTTTTAAGTTGTACCATTAAAAATCATAAATATCATATCTATTTAATTAAATCATATGCAGGAAGAAAAGACAACGTGGAAGCAAGCGCAACGGGAGGGAGAGGGATCGCAAATAATAAGTATAGGATGCAACGGATGGGTGAGAGAGAATTGCATCCTACAATAGATAGAAAAGAAAGGACAATAAATTAGAGAGAGAGAAGGAACAAAACCCCATTCCCTCTTTAACACGGATCCCCCGTGACACAGACCTCCTTCCCAACGTCTGTGACCTTCCTACTCGCGCGACATTACCATCTGGTATCCGTTATTGTATCCGTGAGTTGATGAGAAATCCTATTATTATCTTACTTACTCTTATTATTTACTTGGAACAAGTAATATTTGTATAACATTTTTCTGTATGTATAACATTTTTCTGTGTTATGTATGTACACGCTTCAAAACAAACTAAACCGAGTTTTTTTCAATAGTTTTTGATCATTTCCCAATTTTCGCAATGGAAGTATTGTTTCTAAAGCGCCGAATATCTGCCATTGATAGCTTGGCGCGCGGGAATGAAGCAAGCGCCCCGCACACTGCCGCAAGCCACTAAGCTCAAACGGCGTGGCGCGCCTGTCATCGCGCTCCGTGCGCCGTACCTTAGTCAGTCGGGCGGACACGCGTATTCAGTTATCAGTTAAACGTTAATATCTCGTTAATTATTGTGAAATAGTAGGGAGTTTTTGTCTCAGTTTTGTCCGATCTATCTGCTCAGGACGGGTGTGGCTAAAATTTGAATCCATCCTACATATTAATAGTATATCATTAATAGTGCATTATTTATACCTTTCGCAACAATCAATGCCTGTTAATAATTGCTAACTAAGGCCTATTACACAATAGGACCACAAGCCGTAAGCCGTAAAAAATTATCTAGTCATAGTCGATTATTTTTCTCATATTCGACTGTGATTTGTTAATTTCTTATGGTTTACAGCTTGCGAATCTATTATAAGGTTCGCAAGCCGTAAACCGTAAGTAACCTATTGTTAAGCCCATTCTACAATTGCGTAAACATAGTTGTAAGAATTGACTAATCACTGTCAAATATTTTCCTCATGTTTGACTGTGATTGATTAATTCTTACAACTATAACTCTTTACAACTACCCTTACGCAAGTAGAATGGATTTTAATTATTATAACTTATGTACACTCCCCGAGTTACAACTAAAAAGTTATAATACTTTTTTTCAATGGATTTCGGAATACAGCCTATTCCTTAGACGATTGATTCTTACTTATGATTGGATCCATAAGGATTAATCGCTCGGCATAAAAAAAAAACTGTTGCAACATTTTAATCGGTATACACATGAACTTGACTGATAAGCGCTGACTCAACGAACTCACACACAAGTGAGTCCGGACGATAACCCTTTGCTCAACGAACTTACATATACGTGAGTCCGGTCGTCAAAATGTTAAACGTAATATTTTGTCACAATATTATCATAATGCATTGCAACAATATTATTGTAATATTTCAATGCTGTTTATCATTGTAATATTTCAGTAATATTTCTGTGATAACGTAATATGTAATATTTTTAATATATTGCAATATTACTGCAATATTGCTATAATATTATTTGCGCGCTATATGGTATATATACCTTCATAATTTATAAATAAACGTGTATTTTATAATTAAAGAAGTGCATTCGACGATTTTTAATATATTGAATTTTATTGGGCAAAGATTTTGTATAATATTTTGTTTTCCGAACAAAATTTTGCGGAAGAATTTAAATGCATGATGAATGCGAATCAAGAACAGGGATTTTCCTATGGTATAAATAAGATGTTCAAAGAAAATAAAGAATACGTCAAAGACAAAGATCGCTATGGAATATCTTTTATTTCAACGAATTAGCAACACTTCAAAAAATCAAGGATTTAATGTTCAGTAATCGACAATTGACAATTCGAAATATGATTGAACTTGTCGGAATATCATTTGGTTTATGCTAATCGATTTTAAAAGATTTGGACAATTTGGACGTGAGACGTGTCGCATCTCGCGTTCAAGGAACGCTGGATTTTTTCTTGCTTTGCTCGTAATTTTATGATCAAAAATTCAACAAATACCATTCTATAATCTCCGTATTCGTTTAATACGACATTTAATATGACTTTAATTTCCTATCCTCTAAAATTACTACTTTATGGACCGTTTTTAAATTGATAGACGCGATAAAAAAGAATTCTCTCCATTAGTGGCGTAGCAAAAAATGGCAACGCCTGGGACAGTTCCTTTATGCCCGCCTCCGTGATTTTTTAAACTATTATATATTTACTAGACTTGAAAATGGTAACCACTAATAGATTAATTAACAAATAATTTATTTAATTTATTAAATCATATCGGATGTTTCAGACTACCCATACATTCCTCTTATTTTCACAGGTGCAATCGTAAAAGTATTCAGACAAAAGAAAAATATAAAAAGATTTATTTACTGATCTTATATACTTCTTATTTTCAAAAAATAATTAAGCCGAAACGTTACAGTATTTGTTATATATATGTAGTACTGAAAAATATATATTGATATAATCGCTCTAATTACTGCGAATTTAGGCTCTTAATTGCCTGTGTTTTCATTTATGGTTTAGTTCTTATTTTCATTTTTACGAAAAATAAATTTTTAGTGCAAAAATTAAAATAAGAAGAATAATCTTCAATCTTGGTCTTGATCTTGCCAAATTCAGAACATTCTGAACAACATTCAAGAAGTTTTAACGGTGGGACACTTTGCGTGCTAATGCTGGCGGTACTGTAACTTTCGGTATATAACTTAATAACTAAAAAATATCAACAAAAAATAACTTTATTATAAAGTTTTGAAAAGTTCTTGATATCGGTTATTAGATACTGGAATAAAAAGTTGTGTTTAAAAAAAATAGAAGTAATCTGACGTATCCTGATCTGACCCCGGCGACTATTAGGTGTACAACTTTGCTTCCGCCGTTTTCCTATAGATGACTTTAGCGGTAAGTGGTGGTCGAAATAAATAGATCATAGACGTCATATAATAAACTTGGGCATCTGTCAACATAACATAGAAACATTAGTCGATTTGTGTCTGCATCATAAAGTTATTCTCGATTGAAAATGTCAGTTTATGAGTCAAATTCTCGTCATTTGCGGGAGGTTTTAATTTTTTGCTTTAATATGAAGAAATCTGCGGCTGAGGCTCATCGAATGCTCTCAAATACTTATGGTGAGGCCACTATTAGTGAAAGAACGTGTCGTAAGTGATTTCAACGCTTCAAGAATGGTGATTTTGACGTCCAAGATCATGCTCTGTATTTGGTGGGACCAGCTCGGCGTAGTAGTAAAAAATTGGATCGATTCGGGGATAGCCTCAAAAGATGACCAGTTTTTTCGACGCGGGATTCGTACGCTACCCGAAAGATGGGAGAAAGTAGTGGCCAGCGATGGACAATACTTTGAATCATAAATGTATAACCAGTTTTTTACAATAAAGCCTCGAATTTCGAAAAAAACGGCGAAAACAAAGTTGTACACCTAAGATCCAATTAATAAGATCACTAAATAGATCTTTTTAAACCTTACAACTTTTGTTTAGACTTTTATGATTAAACTTTATTCTGCAAAGGGATGTACGGTGGTTTGAAACACCCATATATACCAGGTGTACATGAAATGACGATTTTTTTCCCAAAAAAAACACGTTAAATTCGGAAGAATGATAAAAAGAGATTTATTCAAAATATGCTCCATTGCTAGTTACACATTTTTCCCATCTGTCGGACAATTTGTGGATATCACGCCAGTAAAAATCTTCCCCTTTTGCCGCGAATCATTCATCGAGCCATTTTTTCATATCTTCGTACGAACCAAAGCGCTGCTCAGCAAGTGCGTGACCCATCGATGCAAACAAGTAATCGGAAGGAGCCAAGTCTGGTGAGTAAGCCGCATGGGATAGAACTTCCCAGCTGAGTGCTTCCAACGTATCCCGAACTGGGATACGTTGCCAGGATTTTGCCAGGTTATGTGATGGAGCATTGTCATGGAGAAAAATGACTTTGTATTGCCTCTTTTGGTATTTTGGTCGTTTTTTAAGCAGCGAACGGTTCAAATCGATCAATTGTTGTTGATAGCGTTTGGTATTGACCGTTTCACCAGGCTTCAATAGCTCATAATAAACCACACCCTTCTGGTCCCACCAAACACAGAGTGTCTTCCTGCCAAAGCGATTCGGTCTTGGATCGATGTGGATGGTGGGTCTACCCATGATTTTTTGCGCTTGGGATTCTCAAAAAAAATCTACTTTTCATCCCCAGTAACGATACGATGCAAGAATGACTTTCTTCTGTATCGTTCGAGCAAAATTTCACATGTGTTTTTGCGCTTCTCCATCTGTCTCTCGTTCAATTCATGTGACACTCATTTGCCGACTTTTTGAATCTTTCCCATCTCTCGTAGGCGAGGAAACAGCTTGTTGACTAACGCTCAATTGCTCTGCGAGTTTTTATGTATCATCTTCATTTTGTGAATCATCTTCATCCAGCAATGCTTGCAATTCCACGTCTTCGTACTTTTTGGGCGGTTTTCCGTGTTCCTTGTCTGCAACATCGAAATCTCCAATTTTGAAACGCTGAAACCATCGTTCACACGTTTTTTGCGATGGAGCATGTTCACCATAAGCTTCTCCAAGTAATCGGTATAATTCCGCAGCAATTTTCTTCAAATGAAAACAAAAAATTAATGCTTCCGCGAATGCTCCTTATTTGGTACAAATTTCGTCATATTAAACACAGCAACACAATACTATGCCAATACTTTTCAATCAAATCACTTTGCACTTGACACTTGTTGATGGTACAATAAAATAGCGGATGGTACAATATAATGTTAAATCTTTGTACTTCACACTGCATTGGTGCGTCATCTGTTTCTCAAATCGTCATTTCATATTTGTATATCTGGTACAATATTTCCATTTGCCTTTGTTTTTCTTTTTCACATACAATATTTTTATAACAATAAAGTCTAAGTTTTAAATGAACTATAACAAATTAAAAGCAAACTAGAATTAATAAAATTGTTTTAATGAAGGATGAACGATGAACGATAAAATAACAAATGTACTAGTCTCTCTGTTGTTAGTCGATGGGCAACACGCGATCAGCGCGACCAGTCAGTGGTTTGGCGAGCGGCTTGTTAATCGCGTGCTGCCACCAGTTCTAAATTTTTACTGATTCGTGCTCTTGTCAAGACTGCGCCCAGACCGGAACATATTTCTACACTTTTCTTGCTAATGCTCTGCACTTCAAGCTACATCTGAAATTGATTATAAAAGATGCTTCAAGATTTGGAAAAAAAAATTGGCATAAATGTAGAGGATTGGGAGGAATGGGAGAGGATTATTTTATTAGGAGTACAAATAAGTTTCCGTCGTTTTTTATCAAAAATTAAGCATTTAGTGTGAAAAATGTTACATAATGTTTTATTTAAAGTAATGGTCATCGCTAGCCACTTTTTCCCATTTTTCTGATAGCATGTGAATACCGCGTCGGAAAAGCTCTTCATTTTTTGAGGCTATCCAATCATCGATACAATTTTTAATATCTTCATATGATGTGAAATGCTGCTCAGACAGGCCATGCGTCATCGATCGGAACAAATGGTAGTCGGAAGAAGCAATGTCTGGAGAATACGGCGGGTGGAGTAGAATTTCCCATTTGAGTATTTCTAAGTAGGTTTTGACCGGCGCCGCAACATGTGGTCGAGCATTATCATGCAGGAGAATAATTTTGTCATGCTTGGAGTAGTAGTGAGCGCGTTTTTTTTTGAGTGCTCGGCTCAATCTCATCAATTCGGTAGAGAGCCTCAGTAATAGTCTCGTTCAATTTGAGCAACTTATAATACACGACACTAAGCTGATCCCATCAAATACACAATATGAGTATTTTTCCATGAATATTTGGCTTGGCTGTCGATGTTGAAGCATGGCCAGGTGGTCCCCATGATTTCCTCTTCTTTAGATTATCGTAGTGGATCCATTTTTCATCACCAGTGATTATACGATGCAAAAAACTCTTTCGTTTATGCCTGGCAAGCAGAATTTCATATATGAAAAATCGGCATTCAACATTTCTCGGCTTCAGATCATATGGAACCCAATTCTCTTGCTTTTGAATCATTTTCAATGATTTTAAACGATATGAAATTGTTTGTTGAGTCATTCCTAATGTAAGTGCAAGTTCTTTTTGCGTTTGGCACGAATCTTCATCCAATAATGCTTCCAATTCCGTGTCTTCATACACTTTCGGCCTTCCGCTACGTTCTTTGTCAAATTCACTGTTCTTAAATTTTTGAAACCACTTACGACAACTTCTCTCGCTTAAGGCAGCATCATCATATGTTTCTACAAGCAATCTATGAGCCTCAACTGCAGATTTCTTCAAATTAAAGAAGTAAAT
>NW_017259187.1:0-8007 GCF_001594045.1 Atta colombica
AGAAATTGGAAACAAAACCGTTTATGTTAAATACATTACTTTGAATGAATTATTATTTCTGAAATTAATTTATTTATATGAATATATATATAATAATTCAACATCTTAACATTCAGACTATAGTGGCGCTTTGTATTTAAAATTATAAATGATTTATAATTGTATCTGCAAATCATATTGCATAGTATAGTTAACGGGGTATAATTTTATAACACTTTATATCACTACTAATGACTCATGAATCATTGGAAAATGACAATTCGCCGTTACAAAGTGAAATTTCAATACTTAATATGCGAACAGCTACGAGGAATAACGATCTTGTCGGTAGCAGTCGTCGACCTATAACCAACCAACAAGTTCCCACAACATGTACAATATATGTACATATGTACCTATATTACATACTGGCCGTAAAATTTCAAGTCTTTCGCTGACTTACACATATATGGTCCAGCTCAACAGTTGGACGCTTACCGGCTGCAATCTCTTTCTCTCCTCGCCGTCTCGAAAGTATTTATTGCCGTGTGTATGACCAATGTACTCTATAATACTGCTTCACGAGTGCTAACCTGGATTCTGTTATTTATTACTCGCGAATATCGCGTCGAAAAATATATGATTGAAACACGGCGTTGTTAATCTTTTTTAGACGGTATTCTTCAATCAACGAAATAACGATGAATATTTTTATCGAAAAATATATTTTTCTCTGTAAAAAATTAATATCGTGTTCTGTTAAACAATGAAAAACAAAGATATTCTGATTTTTTAATCTCAACGTGATCAATAACAATAGTGTTTTTAACCAATAGTGTTTTTTTTTAAGTTTCCAAGTCCTCCTGAAACATTTTGTGCTTCCAGTAAGCAAGAAACATTTTAAAACATTCCAATAATAAAATTGCAGCAATGTTGTAACGTTACTACTTGCTGGAATGTTTCAAAATGTTTCTTACTTACTGGGCTGAGATCTCTAGAAAAAATTTTTTACGATATTTTGTCTGTTTCTACATTAAAATATCGTGGAATATTTTATCGAAATCGCTTATAATTTCGAACAATTAAATTTTACCATTGCATTGTGCTGCACTGATAAATAAATAATGATCTGTTTCCATCATTTTGCATCGCAAATTTTCTCGTCATATGAATTATTATTATAATTATCGTTATGTAATGACATTTAAATTAATTGGATCACGATACTGTATTTGTTTTGTAACGATTTCATTGATACTATTTACATAAAATAGACGTTTGAATTCATAAATTCTACTCAATATTCACCTGTAAATGCTAACAAATTTGTTACCTATCAGTAGAAAAAAAATTTTAATTTTAATTAATTTATGATAAACTGAATTTGGTCTTTTTCCACATTTTATTCAATGGTTTGTAATTTAACATAAATACATGATATATATATTGTGCCACCAAAAATAATTCAATTTATTGTATTTTCGATCGATGTGTAATAAAAAAATATTATATATAATAGTTACACTTCGTATAGGATTTAATTTAAAAGTGTCTTTCTTAACGATGTTCGAATAATTCCAAGATATGTTTGCTCCGCAACAGAAATCGTTGAATAAAATATCGTTATGTGCAATATATTATATTTAAGAAAGAATTTCAGATTCTTGTTATTCTCGCCTACGAGGGAAATATATCAAATTATCTGTCGGTACCTTTTGATTTCACGATTCGCCAATTTCCTTGCCGAAAGTACGAGGGGTCGATTAACCGGAAATTCTATCGGATCATAAATCATATAGTGGATATCTGCCTGTCCTTTACCATGAAATGCTTGCGGTTTGTTTAATTTTGGTTAGTTTACGGATTCTAACGTAATTATTTAATGAGCGTTTAGTTATTTATGCGCGTTATGTATGCAACTTCATGAAAAATCTTCTAGAAAGAAATCATCAATCTGTTTTCTTAAAACCTTTTACTGCTAATCCTATCTTTCTTTATTTATTTTTCTTTATTTGTTTAATATAAGTAAAATGTACTTTAATATCATGTTTTTGTCGAATTTAATGTTCAAGAAATGTCAATACATGTAAATATAAACATAATATAAATAATTCTCTAAGAAATTCTCTAAGAATTTCTGTTTATACTAACATAGAAACGCGTATCACAATCTTACTTTATTACAGATTGGAAATTCTACATTTACTACAATTTCGTGAACTTAGTATTGAGAATGATAACACAAGAAATTAAAATATTATTAATGAAGTTTTTATAACGATTACATTTTATATCACTTATTTAATCACTGCTATAATATTTGAAGACAAGATTCTTCTTATTTGTACACGAGCTATAATCTTTATATGATTTATATTTTTTGCTTTAAATTACGATAATTAAAGCCTGAAATTAAAATTTAAAAAATGTTGGAATTGAATTTAGATGACATAATTTATTGTAAGGTAAATAAAGAAAAATTTCGTATTTCAACGTAAGAAACCAAACTAATCAAAAACAAATGTCTATAGAATATTATTATCAAATTAACATGTTTCTATGCTTGAACATTTCATTATTGATTGAAATTGCTCACATTTTTTAACAACTGTTATACAAAAAGTTATGAATGAATCTAATACGTTTGTCCAAAAGAATGATGATTCCTGCAATAAATCATTCAAATTCTTAGTGGCTATGTTTGTATGGCACATTTGTTCTCTCGACGAAGTTCTCCAGAGACTTGAAAGAAGTAATGGCGGCAAGCCATTATAGCAGCCATATTAGCAGACCTCATACTTTGAAACCGGAGACGACCAAGCATGGAAGTGCATTAGCTTGGTTATCAACAATCTACCGCGGGGTCCTCATGATCCCAAGATAGGGACCAGGACTCTCCACGCCCGGGTAACTTCCGGAATTCTGAACAGACCACTTATTTGTTCCTACCTCTAAACTTCTTGGTAAGATGCACACAATCTTAAACGAATCATATACGAAAACTGCCTATAAAAGATACTCCCGCTACTCTTAAAACGCCGACGCCCGCCATTGTTCCAAACACATGTAAAATAGATATATACATTGAAAAAAATTTAGTAAATTTTTTTTAGTGCATAAACCGTATCGGTTTTTCTTACTTTTAGATAATTAAATGTAATCTTCTTATGAATATGATTAATTTCTATATTTTAAAAATAATTAACATGTTGTATATGTACAGACGTTCCTGCAAAAATATAATGCATAAGGACTTTTGACATCAGTATTAAACATTATCTCTCACGCGGTTTGTGTATTCTATTTTAATATAATATTTAAATCTTTATAATTTCAATTTAAAAATTTTCAAAATATTTAATACATAAATTTTATGATAACTGATTGCAATAATTTAGATTACTTTGCATGCCTACTATAGATTTTATGTCGAGATTTATGCATGTCGAGTTTTCCATTATATCGTTACAGTGCATCGATATTGATAAATTAAGAATATATGACAAAATTGATACAATGTTTAACACCGTATTGAGTTACCGTATTGAAAGAATGCTGGCGGACAGAAAAAAACGATTCACTTTGAGAAGAGGGGGAGAGAGCGAGAGAGAGAGAGAGAGAGAGAGAGAGAGAGAGACAGAGTGAAACAGTGCGAGAGAGATCTCAAAGAAGATAAAAAGCCGAACGGAAACGGCATGGAATCGATACGGCAATGGCGCGTCATCGCCATATGAGGATCACGGCGAGACCACTGCAATGATTTTTATGAATGCAATCCCTATACTCCTTCGAAGGACGTGACATCCGATAAGCAGCGTCAGATCTGTCCGCTGTGGCAGTGCGATTTTAATGGAACATCTATCTTGATTTTACACGCAATCCCTCTTGATTGATGTTTCGGCGACATTTGAGCGAAATATCACTGGCAATGAGTCTCCTATTTGATCGCACACCGATGCACTTTTAGATTACGATGTTGGAGTGTTCTTATTGATCGGTGCAATCGGTTCAATTATGAAAGACAAGTAGAAATGTATAGGTAATATTCTTCTCGTAAAGGCCATTTTCGTCGTCGGCTATTTATTTGGATATAATGAGACATTTAGATACGCAGATATTTTATTTCTTTTGTATAAAATAACAAAGTGTTATTTATTATATGGAAAAACTTGGAAAATTTAGAATTTTTAAGATTTAGATTTTTTTTTTACCTTTCGAAAAAAGTAAGGATTTTAATAGAATTTTATTGATTTCAGGAAAATTTTTGAAATTTTACTTATTTTTGTCTCTCCCTGAAAACATTGTTTTTCTTTGATCATTTTTCTTGATAATATAAAGCGTTGATAATTGATTAGTAAGTATAGTACATATTCGCGTACGTTTTCGCAAATTTTTTCATGAATAAATCAAGATGATAGTAGAAGACGATACTCATTATCAGTATTCAACGGAAAAGAATAGGCCACTGATATTGTATTGTAGTGAATCTTTTCTAAACTATACTATGTATAGGTTTTTTCACGATTCCAATTGTAGAAAATGATATGTACAGACCACAGGTTCGTTTAGGCACTCAGCATTTTAAACATTATTTTATCCCTGTTGTTTATCAAATATCAAATAAGGACAAATGAAACTTACAAACATTGTGAGCGTCAAAGCGAAGGCAGCCAATGGTTACGTTTGCGTTGTGCATTTACTCCGTGGTCTATGCAATAGATGTCCTTGTTTATTCTATAAGTTAAACATCTATTATATAGGTCGCGGACTAAGAACTCGCACACTGAGAAAAAAAAATAGTCAATTTTAATAAATATTTATAATATCAATACTGCCAACTAAACATTTACTTACCATAAATAAACATTATTTTGTTCGTTGAAAAGAATGATTGTTAAATCAAATTAATGTTTCTTGTATCAAATAAATATGTCGTTATATTTAATAATAATTTATTAAAAAAGTTATATTTAATAATAAATATTTAGTTGACAGTATTTAACTAAATATTTATTAAAATTGACTAAATTTTTTCTCATGCACGATGTAAATGTAGCCGTAGTCTCATGTAATTTCCGTTTTTTATTAATTTACAGTATATAGTTTGTTTGCATTACATTGATTTATTTCAAAGTTGTTTTTAAAAAATTATCTATTTTTATCTGGAAATTCCGAAAATCCTCAAGGAATCTTTTTACAAGATTTCAGCAAACATCCTGAATAATGATTTGTCAGAATACTCTTTTTTTTAGCATTGTATCGTAAGCGTAAAAAATACATGTACAAAAATTATTTGAGGTTCGTACGTTCACTCAATATTCACAAAGTGTGTGAAGAGTTAAAATAATGCTCATGCCATGCATATGTGGTACCCGCTCATTATACCAGCGCATTCGTATTCCCATGCATTTTAATGACTCCCGCGATCTTTATGCGAATGAATGCCGGACGCCATCGATAATTTCAGGGTGAACCGAATGTTCGCGCGCAGACAAAAGGTAACGCGGAATATACATCCGGCAGGTATGCATCCGCATGGGGTTTCCATTTCCTTCTCGGTTATTTGCGAATGTCGTCGATCGTTCAACGGGATGCATTTGATATACACGGCAGAATGAAAATGCGATGGGGGAGCACGAATATTTACCGTCGCGTCGCGATGCACTTTTGTAAAAAATAAAAAAAATTTTCATTCCATTCCCCATATTAGATTACATGCCCATTTAGTAAACAGATACTGTTTATAACGGTATGTCATTCTCAGTATGTAAAGAGAAAGCATTGATGTGTTGGAAAATATGAATTTTATATATAAATATTGAGAGAGAAAAATTCCACACAAACTATTGTGTGGAATTTAAAAAAAAAATCTATATAATTTTTTTAAATAATGATATAGATTTTCAAAGAATTACGATACTACAGCAATTTTTAACGTTATATTTGAATAGAATTTAATACATTTTTTAATTTATAAGGATTTATTAAATGATTTATTTGGTTTTAAATGATTTTTTTTTAAATAATATATTTAGCAAACAATTATTTTACAGGATATTGAATCATATACCAATATATGTACTTTGTTTTGGATTATATAATATATTTTGTTTTATTTGCCCTAGATGAAGCAAAACAGGCTCTTTTTTTTTGAGAATTTAAACACCAGTTTAAGCCAAGGCAAACCCTTAAAAGAACCTACAAAAACATATTAGCCTTGATCTGTTCAAGAATTCTTATTTCTTTCTTTTTCTTCTCCGCGCGAACGCGAGTCAAGCCGTGCAAAATCTGAGACGAAGACACGACAATGCATGAGTGTAACACAAGACACACGTGGGTGGTCGTCGGAGTTCTTGAAAGACCCTTAAAACAACTGCTTACAGGACACTACAAGTTTTCTGTAGAGCAACATTTCTCGAATTTATTTACATAGACCAGATACTTTAACATTTTTACGATCTTATTCACTTCTGGAAAGATAAAGAATAGACAAATAAAAAAAATAAAAAATAGCTAAAACAGATGGCTAGGAAGTATTAAAAAAATCTGTTGGATATCAACTATTTATTTATAAAGTGCAATCTATATACTAACTTCATTTTATTCGCTTCAATTAGTTTTACTTTCTAGTAATTTTTTTCATCTCCAGAGCTGTATTTTTTAAATATTACTTTAATTTTTAGGGCCAATTGTCATTTTTATGATAATTTTATATCTCCGCAATTGTGAGAAATCTGATAATTGGAATAATATTAATAAATTTTTAAAAAATTTATTTTTTTTGTTAAAAATTAAGAATTAAAATTTTCTTTTAAGTTTTAAACATACATGATGAATTCTTTGTAACATGTAAAACTTTAATGTCATATATCTATTTAACATTTTATTTCAAATATTTATTGATATCGCAAATTGTATTAGTGTACAAAATTTACGTATGAAAGTATGAAAATTAACACACACGAAAAATGCGATATGCATTCAACACAGTTTGTACACGCAAATGGATGAAGTGAGTAATTGATAGTTGATACTATTCGTTTTTACCACGTGCGAACCAAATGTTACGTCCTGCCACTCACTGGTGCTCAACCTTTAGTCTCTAGGGTCAGTTGTCATTCATGATTTCATATCTCCAGTGTGAGAAATCTGATGGTCGGAAACATGACGGTGGAACGTTGATGGCGACACGTGTCGCAACGGAGTTAAATGAATAGAGAGCATATAAATTAACATACATACATATTCACGTACATATTTCCACTGAAACAAGATGAAATGAGAATTAAATTTGCGCGTACTTAATTTCTAGTTTGATATCATTTGAACGAGTCGTGTAAACTGTAATCAATGACGTAATTTGCAAATGATATGCACAAGATTTATATGCCTCCTCTTATGTTGTGTAATTATTCGCGTATACATCGTAGTAATTTTATGTCAATTCAATTAAATTCTAGACATTATAATCTTTTTTTGGAACTACTTTCTAGGTAGTGTATTATTAAATCATATATCTGTTGCAAATATGTCCGTTTCAAGCATTAAATATAATTGGCATTGCTATTTAGCTTTTTTAAAAATTTGTAATTACTATTATTGTCACAGTATATATGTACAGATCGAATGTATGCGTGCATCCGTTGTTGATGCACAGCATCCCTTCTTAATCGCGATAGGAACGAGCAAAAGGACCGACGACACTTCATGCGGCCCTTGCAAATTGATTTGGGTGCAGAAACTGGTCTCATAAACTCGAGCCGAGCGTTTCAGAGACCGGATGCTTTTAATGATCGGCAATTTCAGCGTACGTTACGTGAGAAAGCAAGTTTTGTCGATCTCGATGTGCGTGTGCTCGCGAGCAATTGGTATCGATTTTAGCCGTATTTACTTCGTGATTCGTCGATAAAAATTTGTATTTATTGCAAGAAATGAATCAAGTTGGAAATCAAGATTTGCGAACAACTTAATTTTTTATATTATTTAAATCTCATGAAGGACAATTTAACAAACTTGATTAGAAACTTT
>NW_017259187.1:8107-17600 GCF_001594045.1 Atta colombica
AATAATTTATTATTTTCTAATAATTTCTCATCCTCTCAATTTTTTTGGAGGAAACCGCTACCATAAAACTGTAGGCTATCTATCATCATGAGAGAATAACTCAAGGTTTGATTTCTTTTCGTTATGGCATCTAATATTTGCATAAATCATTGAACTTGAGTTCGTCTTAATATACTTGTCAATATATCATAATGAAATTTCATCGCTCTTCGCGAAACACGACTCGGGAGACTGTCCATGAATATTTACACATCAGCAGATATTCCTGGCGATTTGTAATTCAATTATGATGAAAGATCCTTTTGAAGGAAAGTGCGACTTTTGAGAAGAAGCATTAATTTTACAGCCGTTATTTACATAAGATGTTATTATATTCGGAGTGAACAAAAATAAATTTTTTGAAAAGTAGATAATGATTTTGAATAAATCCGTAAAATAATTATAGACATTACATCTATATCGTTTTCTTATTTCAAAAATGGATCAAGATAGATCAAGAAACGTAATTTTTGAGTTAATATCATGAATAAGTAAACATTAGTCTATTAATTATTACAAATGAACTAATTTTATAAAAAATCATCAAAATCTTCACAATTTAAAAAAAGGTTTTAAGAGTTGTAAAACAAAAATGACAAGAATGACAAAAATGACATTTGATTATGTTAAAAATATATATATTCTTTTTTTTATTTGATTATTTAATAATTTTCTTATAATTACAATATGTGCTATGATGAAATTTGATACAATATAAAATCAGAGCTTTTATAGCCTAGCTGACGATTGCTGTTTATTTTTTGATATGATATAATCATAAAATCGATTAATAATTTTCTTTTAAATTAAAAAATAATTTTTCCTCTTTTCTAGAAGTACATTTACGATATAGTTTATAGTTGATTCTTATATTCAAAATCGTTTTAAGTATAATCTTAAGATGTCACTGTGAATTAGTCAGAGGACCATATCTTAAGACGGTCTTAAAATAAAAACTATCAATATCGTATCAATACTATCAATATCGATCTAGAAAACTTAATTTTTTAATTTAGGTCGATATTGATTGTGACATTTTTGTGAAATAAGGGAGTAATATCTTTTTTTAGTTTTACAATAGCACTCAGCAGCTTTAAATTAAAATATTATTCTTATCACTTAATAACTTAACATTTTATCTTTTCCGCAGGATCTAAATAGAGTAACACATGCCTGCACATATATAACGTTAGCGGTAATTTACCCGAAACCGCCAAAGGATTGTGAAGTTAGTACTCTTAATATAAAAAGAAATAACACTCTCTCTTTTCAAAGTTCTACAGTTTCTTATAAAATAAAAAAAGTTCCACACTTTTTATACCAAAAGATAAAAAAACTGTTATTTTAATAAGGAACTGTAAAACTATGAAAAGTATTATTGGAACTCTTATTATTTTTTTAAATATTAATAGAATGCGTATTAATTTCCGAACCACTGTTATTACTTCGTGCGCATGTTAAAAATCAAGATAACAATTTACGAGCAATAACGATGCTACTAAATATTTCATTCTCTCGAACGTAACGTATTTTCCTCTCTCGTTCCATGCACCCTCGTTTAAAAAGTGGGCACGAACAGGGACACTTTAGAATAAGGATCTTGGTCTTTTATTGCCACGCGAGTAGGGGGAACAAGCGAGCGCGGATAAAGCGAAAGGGCACTCGATTATCCATTCATCCTGAAAGTATTCACGTTTTCGGCATCGACTGACCTATCTCTCCTCCATGGTCCAGCCTCCTCGCAGGATGCACGTGTGAGGTGCATCTATGCATATTTATGAGGTATCAGTGGCTGTCGAACGAATTGGAGGCTGGGGCACCTAATCACGTCCAATGTATACGTGGCGTGATTCTTAACTCTCGTTTGCATCACGATATGGGAAACCGCTAACAGCATTGTTCTATGCAAATTTTTCTTCCTTAAAAAAGAAAACAGTTTTATTTTTTTAAACTACCTAGTTAGAATTTTATATTTTCTTTGAATGAGAGAAAGTTATAAAGAGATCTGTTCCGGTACTCTTTCATAATTTATTAAAATTTACGTTAAATTTAAAGCAAATTTGATAATCTTATATTTATATATATGCTTCTCCCTTTGTCTTGTCTTCCTTTCAAACAAAAAAAATTTTTAGAAAAAGAACAAACATTTAAAGCACTCTTTAGATTGTAAATTGATCAATAACTGTGTAATTTTCTGTTAAATTAGAACGGTAATTGTAATGTTAAATTAGTACTATCAATTTCGAGCTTTGTCATCTTGATGATTGTATGTTCGTCATTGCAAAGAATTTGCGACGAGTCATTCAAGACTGCAAGATACGATCCCTGCCCACGTCATAAATTTATATTACACGACGATTTATGCGTGACGCTCTGTGGCTCTATGGCTGTATCGATCACGACGCAATAGTAGTCTTGTTAAATGCTTTCGCAGCGGCTGCAATTATTGGCGGACATGGCCCGCTCTTTCATTATCGACGAAAAGTGACGCCCGTCGAATCCGAAGTCTCTTTCGATTGCATCTTCAAACTTTGTACGAGTCGGTAATTGTATCTCTGAGCGAATCTCTAGTAGAATCCGTTTTGAGAGTTTGAAGTGTCTATAATAGCATTTAGCGGATTATCAACGCTACTTTACGGATTAAGCTATTTGTTTCATAACATGCATAATTAATACAAAATTGCGAATTGTAGTCATGATAATAAATTTCGCAACATATTTATTTTGTATTTCACAAATAGCGCAATTTTATTAGTTCATTGATATAAACATAATCTCCAACACATTCTGTTTAATGATATTTTTATTAAATTAGAATTTAATATAATCAAATACAATTAATATTCTGTAATTAAAATATTCTACACCAATTAATATATGAAATATACCTATAAATCTATATGGATTTAATTAATATTCTATAATTTAATTAGAAACAGTTAAATACGATTAGGGGCAAACAAAGCATATATATTAATAGGATTATGGTTATGGTCACGTACCGATTAAAATTATGTTGGTAGAATTAGCAACGATGATTCAAAGATGTTAAAAATAAAATGTAAATGGAGCAAAGCTATTATATAAGATAGAAGAGCTAAAAGATGAAAAAACGACTTCGAGATGAAATTAATTGCCGCTTCCGGCCGAATTTCCGTCTAAAACATCAGTCATAACAATTTAGAAGTCGCTTGTCATCGTTTTGCAACTCAACCAATCTCAGATCTCATAAAATGATGTATTAGTCATAGTCAATGAAATTAAAAACATGTGCTTCGATTGCATAACCGGCAGCTTCCAAGTAAGTTGGTATCGCCATACAGTCGTTCTTTACAAATCGATTTATTAAAAATGTCTCATGATACTGCGTATCTTAATGTCAGAGAAAAATTTTATATTTTTTAAATGAAAATAAGTATAAAATTATTTACATAATAATGTTTTTTTACATTTTATACATTATATTCAATGTTGTATACTTATTATAATTGTTGTTTCAATTGTTGTAATCAATCCAAGAAATTTTTTATATTGGATTGCTTAAAGAAAATTCTCTCACTAAAAGCAAGATCAGAATTTTTTAGAAGATCTGCATTTTACTCGATATATTTTTTATTTTCGCAGCATATTAAATACAAAAGTTTGTTTTGTAGTTTTTATCACCAGGCAGGAACAAAGAGTCTATTTGCACAACATCACGGAAGAAAGACTACAAGACTCATTTTTCCAACCTCGCCCCCTCACAAAGAGGACTTTGTCTCTCATTCTCTTTCTCTCTCGCGCGGCAAGATACTCCAAATAAATACAGCCCGAAGATCAGATGTCGGTGCCTGTTGGCACCTCACAAGTTTTATATCTCTTGCACGCGATAACACGCTCCTGCTTTTTAATTTCAGAACCAGTATATAAGAACTGATGTTTTGAGTTCTTCGCATAGCTTTCTATTTGCAAATTTTTCGAGCAATTTAGAGTTGTTAAATTTACCTTAACGAAGATTGGAATATCTTTTCGAACAACTTATTAATATTTAACTTTGAACTTTCTAGATAATCCTTAATTAAAATTTCATTGAAATTAAGTGTATTAAAATTCAGAATAAAATAAAATTTTAATATCTGCTTTCACGCTACTTAATCTCAAGGATTTTAATTTTTTTCTAACAGAAATATTAATGTTCCGACATTTTTGTTAACTCTCTGCAAAAGCCATACACTATTTTGAATTTACGTAAGAAATTATTCTTGAAGATTACGTTGACACTGAATTTCAAGACGATAGTTTAGGATTACGTATTTAACATAATGATCAATTGTATTTAATATAATGATCAAAATCTAAAAAGTCTGTCTTCAGATTCTAATTTAATGATTTTGAAGAATGATTTTGAATGTTCGTTTAAATTGCAATGAAATTATTGTCAGAAATTTTTTTTGCTTTAATTAAATCACTCCAAGATTTTTTACATGAAAAAAATGCATCTTATCGTTTAATGCCTGGCCTTTTCTTGTACCTGATATCCATCCATAATCGCGATGTCTCGGGTTACAATCACGCACTCGGTTCACTTAAACGATGAACATGAGTACATTTGATAAAAAAAAAGCACAAACCAATCTTATTACACAGAGTACTATTTCTCTTTGTCTTCTCAGCATTTCACGTATATAAGCTGCAATCATAACCAAACTGATACCAATTAAATTTGAACCATGCATCAACAAAACATTCCAAGGAATCTGAATGAACGACATCGATTATACGTAACTTTTCTTTATTGATTTATAAAATTAATATTAAAATTATCAATTTCGTATTTAATAATTTTAATTTATAATTTTAATTTATAATTTATAATTTTTTAATTTTATATATTATGTATTTAATATGAAATATTATATTATTTAATTTATAGTATTTAATTCTATTCGCAATGAGATACTATTTTCTCTCATATCTCTTTATAATATTTCTTCCATACTTTCGAAGCGCACACAATATAAAATGATTCATTTTTTCGACATGCCTCAAGCCATTGTTCCATAGAGAATTGAATCGAATATATCAGTTTCATATACTACAAGCAATATTGCTTTGATAGTTTATTCTGACTTAGGAAGTATATTTTCTTGATTATTTTATGTAATCTTTGTGCAACGTCGGTTGAACGATCGGCTAGCAACGAGTCGCTTGTAATATCGTTCATTGGCGATTTGTCCACCAATCAAACAATCTGTTCGTCCCATTGTGCTTGATTTTATTGCTTTCATCAGATCATCGCGTGACCATTTTGCCCATTCTCGAACTGGTTCGCACTTATACATCGACATTTACAACAGTCATAAAAATTATTATTATTTTAGAACACGTCAGGGAATATATTTATGTAGCATGTATTTTTTTTTAAAATATTGTATTCCTATAACGTTTTTCATCCGAAGATTATTTCAGAAGTCAAATCATATACAATGTCCGATCATAAAACACTACAATATGAAAATTTTGATTTAAAATTACATTTTATATTTGAATAATATTAAAAAAGTTTTTATGACACAAAGTGTAGAAGACAGATATTTTTATAAGTGTTTTATTACACTGGAAATACATTTTATTGACTTAATTAGAATTCTAGATTTAACCAGAAAAGTACAAATCAGATATTTATAGTTAAATCTATTAAACACTCTATTCAAGATAACCAGAAATTCAGTTACGACAACAAGAACTCTTTATATAATTAGAAGTTATTTTGTTTGTACTTCTTGTTGATATAATCAAAATATTTTTCTTAATATACGATTCTCTCATAAGATATTTTTTATAAGATATCTGATATATCTTAATTGGTTTAAAATAAAATATGTTAATATGTTAATCATACCATGATTCTATTTATTTGTTTTATAGCTAGATTATGAAGATAGAGGTATGTGATTCCCATAACTTCATTATCAGTAATAATTTCATAGTATATTACTGCACATTATTAACAGTAATTGTACATATCCGATTGTTTAACTTTTTAATTAGCCTATCTGCCAGGCGTAGCTATGCTGATAGATGATTCTATTTTGATCAATGGTTTACCTATCATCCATATCAGCCATAGCTGCGGTAACCCATCGATTTATAATATAATTAGAATAGCGAACGCGAAATAACTATAATGCAGTGTGTATTTATATACATAATAATCACATTGTTATTTCCTATTTCCGCAATCTTCATATAAAATAATATTATATTTGTTCAAAATTAAAGGTATATTATCAAAATTTATAATTATTATATGGTTATAAATTGCTGCAATTTTTTTTTAATAACGACTATTGCAGTGTCGATACATTTTATTCTCCTTTTTCATTGTTATTAATTTTAAATGATATAAAGCAAAAGTTAAAGTAATCGAATAGTATATATGGCTTATCTATAAGAATGTTTTTCAATCAGATTACTCACTGATGAATTTATCATCAATTTTTTAAAAGCATTAGATAGATGAATAACAAAGCGAAAGGGGAATGTGTTTGTGACCAACTCACTAGTCGCTCAGTCGAGCGGTTCAGGATAAGATCAATTCGAGCTTCCGTCGCGCCCGCCTCCAGGCGGGAATTGAATTATGCAAATGTATCCCATAGCCTCCGTCCAGTCCCGTGTCGAAATTTCCGGGGATCGTGTGTGCCGTCGTCGATCCTCCTTCACGCCGCCGGTGTAATCACGAGGACCACCTCCTGTCATGAGCAGAAGGCGCCGATATTGTGACAGGATGTCTCTCATCCGCTTGAATTATTCCGAGATCCTTGTTATCGCGACGCCAAAGCACAATGCGAAACTAATCCGAAGCAATGTGAAATCTCACCCGAAAGATCACCCTCTCCCAGAGATTTAATCCCCTGTGTTACGTGATTCTCGTAACAGGATGTATCAGCAGCGTCCGTTTACGAGTAGTCTGATTTTAAGCTCGCTGATATCTTTTCGAAACAAAAAATATCGATATCAAGATTTGTAGTCTAACATTACATATTTTAATTAAGAGTACACACACACACACACACACACACACACACACACACACACACACATACAGAGTTGAAAAATTTAAATTTAACACATTTCACTCAAACGGTCTACTCAAATTCTTGTGCGTTAATTTAACACAATAAATATGTTAAAAAGTAATATAGATATTATGTAAAAAAATTAACATAAAGATGTAACACTGATAATTTGTAAACAAACTGTAGCATATTTTTTCAGTAAAATTAAAATTATAATATGCTAAATTATTCATCTTAGAATTTACATTTAAAACACAATATTTTTTATTTGTTCTTATGCGTAAATTGTTATTTTGACCCTATAAAATATTGAATATCAATTTACTATAAGAATATATATGTAAATAACATATATTTAACATACAGGTATGTTAAATTAACACTTAAATGTTAAAAATTCAATAATACAATATTTTAACAAGGGACTTGTGAGATCCTTTCTAACATAAATACAAAACATTTTTTTACTTTGTATTTATATCTATATTTTTTTAGTAGTTAGTTTAGTAGTTAATTTTTTAGTTGATTTTTTTGTAATTTTTTTATTTTACACATTAAACTGTATTGTGATAATGAAAATAATGGCGTTATAGTATTTCGGGATTTCATCTATTGTGTAGATAGTGAGAAGCTTTTTAGTGCGACTTCGCTTTTCGCGGTTCCACGCACGCGAATCATCCAAATGCATGCACGCATGAATGGGGCGACACCCCCGCTATGCGTGCAAATCGCCACGGCTATTTTCACACCAGGACGATGCGACGCGGCGCGGCACCTTCGTGTACACGCACGTTCATTGACATCGAGACGCGATCATGCGTGCTTGCGTGCGTGTGTGCTTGCGTGCGTGGACGACGAGTGCGTCTAGCGTGGCGTAATTGTCACGTCGTATACGGCGGCACGCACATTCCTCATTAATCAATCATTTCCGTCGGTGCGGGAACTAAGAGAAAGACCGCCTGCTAGTTTAATATAACCACCCCACGTGTAGCCTTTCATTTTCCGGGGGTCCGAAAACTGCCATTTCGACCCATTCACTCATGAATTGCCTTGTAATTACTCATGATGATGTTTTAAAGCCTAAAAGTTTTCTCTCTTTCCCTGTAGACTTGACAGAAACGAATCTTTTTTGTGATGCGACTAGATAAAGTTTGATATCGCTCGAATTTGTCTCTTTTTTAATTATCTCTATTTGATCTAAAAATATTACCTCCAGTCTTGTTTTATGTTACTCTATATTTGATAAATCTGATTAACGTGCAATCTGAAAAGAGAATTTTTTTGGAAACATTTTATTTGAATCTATTTTGATATTTTGACGAGCAATCAAAAAGCTCTGAAACAAATTACATCGTTTCATGTTGTTTTTCAAATTTCGATTTAAGATTGCTCGATATTCGAAATATCATTTGAGCTAAAAAAATCAGAGTTGACACAGCTATGCCTCCCCATATTTCATTTACACATGATTAACTAAATCGTATTATTCGCGCTACGCTGTTTCGACGAAATGTTAACCCCGATATTACACGCGAGTAACACTCATAGACACCCTTCATAGTACGTGCCATCGCTTATAAGCTACTTGTAATTGGATTACAGACTTACAGAACACTCGTACATTCCAATACAAAAGTTCTGCTCTGCGTTTTATATTATTCGTAACAATGATTCTCGTTACGTATAAATATTTTTGTCATCTAAATTTTATACACAGCATACTAAGGCAAATATTACCATAAATTGTAAAAATTTTGGAAACTTATATGATAATAAAAAAACCTACTTATAATAATAGAAGAATAAAATAAAAAGAATGCTTTAATATTAAAACGAAAAAATTTAAAGGGATTAATTTCCCAGGAATGATAATATCACGAATAATACCGATAATTATTCCGACAAGTAATTGCAAAAACATTACATTTCTCGTTAAAATAGCGTTTAACATTTTATTACAGGTGTTTACAAGACGGCAATTTACATTGTAATAACGTTCGTAACATTTTTGTGCAGTCAGGGAACACATTAACTCATTGTCGGCGAACATACAACAGTAATGTCGGTAGTAAAAAAACGGGAGTCATGTAACCGTAACGATACTTCATCTCCTCCTGAAATGGCACGTGTCTACAAAGCGGTTTTAACCCTCCGCAAAACATGCTCCGTTGGACATGGTATTTGTATAGGGCTACTTACCTACGACGCACGTGCTCGCATACGTGTGCAGGGAGATGAAGGCTAGTAAATATCCTTTGTAATTTAAATTTCAAAATGAATCGTCATTAAGGATAATATCGAAAAATTCGATGTATAATCTGATTAATTTCCTTCCTCTTGATATTCTTCATGCTTTTTATGATCATAAATAGGACAGTATATATATATATATATAT
>NW_017259187.1:17700-19121 GCF_001594045.1 Atta colombica
ATATACATGCTAATTTAATGTTTTCAAGTAGAAAATTTAAAATTCTTTCAGTTGTAAATATACATTTGCGTATAGCACCGATTGTAATTCGATCCAATTTCTATCCTCATCATTCCTTCTAATCGAATAGATGTGATAATTCTTATCGATGGGATCTTATGCAAAGGAGTTAACCCGAACGGCGAAGCGTGCCTCTCCCTCGATAAAAGCGACTTGTTTGATGAATTGAGTTAGTCGCGCGTGAATCATTGAGCAATCGTTTTTAAGCCTCCGGTTTCAATCAGTTAGATGAAAATTCCAGGGAATGAGTACGTGATGAAAATAATTGCATTTCCCATGACGCATTTGAAATTAACTTTGTACAAAAACATAAAGAATGATTTGATTTCGCCTCGGATAAACTTTCGCTTGATTCAATAATAACAGATGCTCTTTTTATTCTGAACAATAGAAGGGTTGTATAAATACAACCTCCGGGAGCATGGACTACCCTTTTGGACACGGACCAGTATTTCATACGCAGCTACCAATGCCCATCGATTTCATTCTGCACTATCAAAATAAAATTTTAAATATGCAGCGTTATTGAATTTAAAATGTGATTAATATCAACATGCTGTATTACAATACTTTACTACAATATTTTATTACAATACTTTACTAATAAAGATACCTATAAAGTAATTATAAAATTAACATTAAAGTCGGATTTTCTTTTATCAAATTTCGTGAAAATTCTAATTTTATATAAATTTTGTGCTTTGCTTTATTTTATGTAAAAAATTGAAATAAATTAATCGTACTCACAATATGGTTGTGTATGTACTGACAATATGGTCATCTAAGATTTTGCATTTTTTCTAATCAATTCAATTTTTTGCTGCGTCCAAAATTAGGTTTAAAAGAGAAAAGTTAGGTTTAAAAGAGAAAACATTTCTGAACGGTTACATTAAGTATATTAGGTCATCATATTGGGGATGGTTATCTTACATTTAAAATATATATTTTACGTTATATTTTTATATTTTATACTTTATATATAAAATCTCTCTTCAATAGAAGAGAGACAACGGTACATCCATTAAATATATTGTTAATTTAAAGCAAATTATTACAAGTGCTCTTTAGTAATTTATAAAAAGATAGTGTTCCGTATAATTTTATGTAGATTGCTTCAGTCTTTGAGTGCTTCAGCGCAACTGTGTCTGGAGAAACTTGTCAGTGCAAAGGTCGTAAGTGCATGTACCTGCACGTCTGGCTTAATGTTCAGGGCAATCGGGGCAGACGAAAGTGTCCTTTTATGGCAACGAGTCCTTTCACGAACAGCATTCTTGACGGGCTTTCCATCGCGTTCACAGCATATAACCTGGTGGGTTCCAAAAATAGGATATATATATAGATATATACATATACATATATAT
>NW_017259187.1:19237-24404 GCF_001594045.1 Atta colombica
TTTTATTGCAAATAAATGCGCACCTTAAATATAAAATTGCTAATTTTTACTAGTAAATATCTTTTTATATTAATAGATATATTATATATATATATACATATATATATCTAAAAATTATTGATAAATTAATAAATATTTAATTTATTAAGAGACTCTTTGAATAGAAAATTAAATTGCTATTTGTAGCACTGATATATTATGCATATTTACTAGATTACACATATCCGAGTCATGTTACATGCAAAATTGAAACGTTTTGCGGCGCAGTAAGATGCTATATCATTGTGCGATGGTAATGCAGGAGTAAAAAGCTTTTATCACGTTCGTCAAAGTAGTAGCGATTCCATATTAAAGAGCTAACTATAAGAAGAAAAGAGAACAAAGATAGAACAGAATATATTACATGTATGTCATGAAATAGAATTCCATAATGTATATAATTGAAGTATTATTAATTTAACAGAGCTATAACGGATCGCGACGAAAAGTTACTTTTGTGCTCGTTCAGAAAAGCAATTATAATTCAACTCCATTAACATTTATGTTATTTGAAGAGTACTTATCCGCTCGCGCGTCCATACATTTTCCCGTTTTAATTCCCGATTAACTATTCTCTTCTTGTCCTGCTACAAATTAATTATCGAAGCAAAACCATTAATATAATTAGAACAGGAAAAACTTTGTTAAGAATGAATTTCGTTGTGAATAAATTATCTATTTATTATTAGCAGACTAAAATTTACTTTATTTCATTCAGGAAAGTTAAGTTCTACCTTTTTGCTTCTATTATATAATCATTATTATATCAAACTTTTCCTTTTTATTCTTTAACTATTTCTCCCTTTTAATTGCTATATTTAGTCAATTACACAAATTACTTCCTTTCTCTCTCTAGAATTTCTCTCCGAATACGAATATATCTCCCTTAAATGTACCGCGTTAGAACGAATTATCGCTACCGCAGGGCTCGATTTTCCACGCGGTGTTCATGGAAGTGCAGGCAATTACATTTAATAGAAGCACCCGTGTTAATGATCGTAGCGACGCGTTAATTCCGCGGCGACGTCGTCTGCGCCGGAACTTCGCCGAAGATCGCGTATATGACATCATCGTTTGCCTATGGGCTAGTGGAAGAGAAAAAGAGCTCAAAGAGATACGAGAAGGAAAGACGAAACGGTCGTTCAAGGCGCTTCAATTGAGCTCGCTTGAGAGGGAGGAGAATGACGGACAGATCTCGCCGCAGCTTCCTCGTAAAACGCGTCTATCGCGCGCTGCACTTCGAGGACGGGATCACCGTTTAAGTGATCGTTACGTCTCTTCTCGGTGGCGGAACAACAGACGAGATTGCCGCCGTCTCTCGAAATAGACGCGGCAGATGGACGAGAGCGGAGAGGGATGTGGTACTAGGATTTTATGGATTTAAATTGACTGAAGGGCGCATACTCCCGAGGCTGCGAACTGCTGCTGCCGTTTTACTGCAAGTCCAATAGCCCAATTGGCGCGCGCATGGAAACCACCAGCTCGTTGACTTTTTGAATGAAACCAATTGCTTCTGCGGCACCGATACGACGACGTACCATCTGCCCGCAATACGGTATCGCACATCCGGTGCTGTCAAAAGTGTCGAGTCAGAGACACGGGATGTCCATGAATTCGTTTACGCGAACACTAATCTAAGGAAACACCTTTGACCAAGTCAAGAGAAAATCCAAATGATTTTATTTTATTTTGGCATCAAATCAAAATGAAAATCAAAATGATGATTCTTGATAAAATTCTTCATAAAATTTAATGTTTAATGACGTTAAGAGTAAAAATTAAGTAATTCTGATTTTTTGTTGATTTTTGTGTGTTTCTTGGTAGATATTGCGAGAATCGATTCTTCGGTAAAGCGTTGTTTTGCAAAGACGAATCACTAATAAGAAATTAGAAATATCAATTTATTAACAGGCGAATGATAAGAGTTCAATATTGGAGATTTTAAAATCTCTCCATTTTATCTCACTTAGCGACTTCCTTTCTGTCAGTTTGTTGTTTTTACATTATTTGTGTTCACACCGTTTTTTCTTTTTATGTTGCAGCAAAAATGCGTAAAAGCACGAGCTCTGTACGACAATATCGCCGAGGCGCCTGACGAGCTGGCTTTTCGAAAAGGCGACGTTCTCACCGTACTGGAACAGAATACTGCTGGTCTTGAAGGATGGTGGTTGTGCGCTCTGCGAGGTCGACAGGTATAGTTATTTCAAAAGATATAAAATTTATATCTACGAATCTTTCTCAAATAGAAGTCTTGAAAACTCGAGATCCTTAAATGATAATCGTATAATGAAATGATATCGTATAATGTAGAAATCCCTATAAGTTTCGCGAGACCTGTATTTCGAAGAAAGGTTTATACTTCATCTGTAGGTTTATAATAAAATAATCGATTTTACTTTCTCAAAATGATAGATTTCATTCTTTAAATAAATTTGAATGAATTTATTTTATCTCATGGTTTGTAAATATTGAAATTCTAAATCTGATTACAATCCAATTTTCTGCTAATCGAAATTGCCTTAGGCGAATAATGTAATATTATGAAACTTCCTTGGGAATTCCGCTTGCATCTTCATTAACTGCATTTCTCCTCGTTCCATTACATTCTACTAGAGTTTATCCATTACACATTAACAAAAAACACGCGTTGGATATTTCTACGTATTTCGTATTATCTATACACGTCTCTATAATGCATAACATCCCAGACTCAAAATGAAACTGTTTTTTGTCTCTTTCGTTTTCTTTCTTTTTTTTCTCTCTCTTCTGAGAGAAGCATTATCATGAAAATGACGCTTGATTATGATAATCTAGCTTCGTGATCTCTGCCTTCTGACTGATGTCAGACATGATTGCGCATAGACGTAATTATTAATTATTAAGAATATGCTCGTTTAATTAGAAAGGTAGAAACGAGAAAGCAAGAAACAAAAGAAATTTCTTCCAAATTAATAACCAAAAGATTGATGTTTTGTCAATGAAGCCATTGCAATTCGATGCAAGCATAAAATACGCTAGAGAATTTGTTATTAATCCAAAATATTCAATTATATTATGTAAATAAAAGTCCACTGTATTATTTCTGTCTGTGCCAATTTAACTGTTTTATTTCGATTTGCTTTATTTATTTCCTATCTCGTTTGTAAAATTTTTTGATTTGTTGAATAGAAAGTCATAAAGGTTTAGCATATATTTTTATAATAAATTTTTAGTTTTTATGAATTTTATTTTAGTTATATTATTACTTAATATCCATATATTTATTTTGTATAACATATACACCGTTATGCAAAAAATAAGTTTCGTATTATTATATATTGAGCTCTTAATGTTTCGTTCTCTTAATTTTGTATCTCATTCTCGATGGCTGCTCGTGATGTTCCATTGAAAAAGCAAATTTATTTTCAACAGTAACAAAAGCTGTCGTCAGCTTCTATGTACAAGTACCTCGCGTGCACGAGACTGCTTATGCACATCTGTATAATGCATAAGAGCCGATGCACCACAGCGGCTCCGAAGGTTCTCGAGGTATGACGAGGCAATATTATTATCACGGAAATGGGACTAACGATCATGCATTACAATTACCTTCGATATAGAAGCAGACTCATGTCTACGATACCAACTACCATAAATACTTTTGCACTAACTAGGTATACTAGGAAAAAATAATGGCAAAGCTCATCTATACACACCTAAAGTTTCGCGATCAAAAAAACAGTTATACAACTATCTTTGATACTAATATTATAAAAAAGTAGACATTAAATGCTTTTTATATAATAATTAATTTATTTCAAGCTGGCTGATTGATTCATTTATGTCGTAGTTTTAAAAATCACGCGAGGTCATATCCGTGTTTGAACATATAGTGCTCTTCAAATCGAGTCCACGACCTCGGGCAACTTTCTCACTGCACGATCTTATTGAATCATTTTTTTGAAATAACTTCCGTTTGCTGAAACACTTGGTTCATCACCGTTGCTATGACCAATATACGTGCGATCCGTTTGGAGACATACGTGAGGTAATTGAGAGTAAGGCGATGTGACGTGGATGGAGGATGATTGAATGATACGGTTTCCTGATCTTTATTGGAAACTGGGAACTTTTGACATCGTCGAAATAGACTATTATTGCTAAAGGTATCGGTTGAATCAGCGGTTTGTGGGCTTATGACGGATATTTCCGCGACCTACTGGTGAATTGGAGTTATCAAATTCTTACTCTTTTTCAATGAGAAATTCGATATCGTGAAAGCTTAATTAAAATTAAATTTGATTTTATCAGTACCTATCACTTATATTATCAACGCTTCTGCTTTGATTGCATTTAATGGATCAAAATAATATGAAGACCAATAATGATCAATTACGAAAAGGTTAAGGAATTTTGCTTTGCAGAATTGTTGATCTGCGAGATAAAAAAATAGACAATTTATTACATCGGCAAAGACTCTTTTTATGTTCCTTTTTTCTGTTAATAAAGTTAAAATAAAGTCTGTTATATCGAGAAATCTGAAATTTTGACAAATATCAACCGAGATCTTAACATATTGGCAACGTTTTAGTGCCATTTCACCGAAAATGCGTACTTCTTGAGATTTATGAGGTACAACTTTGTAGTACTCGAGATAAACGAATGAGTTACGCGGCATGCATCACTTGGTGGCACGCTCGTTCCTCAAGGCTCAAGATACGACGCAACGAAGGGTGTAACGTTTATTTTCATCTTGATCTCACGAAATTACACAAACTCGCGATTCATAGACACATTCATAGACAGGAATAGCTAATTGGAACCTTCTCTCGCTCGAGAGTCCTTCTCAAATGTGTGAGTGAACCAAAAAGCTACCGCGCCTTTTTAGGGAGAAAGAATAGGCGGATATAAAAATTAAGAACAGATGAATAAAAAATATAACGGAGTGTATATAATAATAAAGAAATCTAAATTTACTTTTTTGATATATGGAACTAACAACTCAAAAGAGATTTTTAGCTCAATTAAAAAGTCTCCTTAAAAAATAAAAAAATGTATAATTTTCTAAAATATATTTTTGAATATAACTGAACAAAAATATTTATATAAATAAACTAACAAAATATTTATATATATATATATATATATT
>NW_017259187.1:24504-28695 GCF_001594045.1 Atta colombica
TATGGAAATATAACAAAAATATAAATTTGTTTATTTGTTTAGCATTAAGAGATTTTTAGTTACAAGAGGGAGAGAAATTGAACTTTAGGTAAAATATATCGACAGGATATGCACGATTAAAAATTTATTCGTGCGAAGAGATGTGCATCCAGAATGAGCTGTTGTTACGTTATTGTATATACTTTTTTGCTCTAGGGCATCTGTCCAGGAAATCGATTGAGGCTTCTGGTTGGCCAATACGATACGGGGGGTTGTTTGGTCGGCAGCAGGGCCGACCTAACCATTGCAGAAGATGGCATACAGAGACATGGGAAAAGACGTAGCTGGCACGTACAGCCCAACAGGGTGAGTTATTTGAAACTATTCTCAAATCACACATATTTTGAACCTACATGTACAGACTTATATGTATATGTAGACATTGCATTTTACGCGTCTATTCTTATTCTTAAATCACAAGCGGAAGTATATTCTATATTGCTGCGTAACGTTTCATATTACTGACTTAGTTTTCGTCTATGAATCGATTTTGTTATTATTCGGCCCTCGTGTAACTTACAATAAAATATATACAGTAAATATGTTAAAAACTATTTTGTAACATGCATAAAAATTGTACGAATAATTGCAAAATTGATTTAATTATCATACAAAGAGGAGTTAAAGTTAAAAATTCGTGTATATCTTAAATACAAAATGTAATGTATGCATCCATAAGCATTCAAGAAATCGTAATATTGTAAATACTATTTGTTTATGAACTTTATAATTCTAACTTTAAACGCGAATTCTTTACGCCTGCAAATGGAATTCTGAAGGATTCAAAAACATGTAATTACAACGATCATTTTTCCATGCTTCGTATTTGAACGATGCTTTATTGGCCCGCCTGCAACAGCTGGCTTCTCAAATTAATATATCCGCTAGCTGAAAAGGCACACAAGAGCAACGGCGACTCCCTATCGATCGATCATTTGTAAATGCAACTACTATGGACAGGGTTTTCCAAACGTGATATGAGTCCAAGTCTGATCGGTCTGTAGATTTATATATGTTCCTTTAACCCAGGAAGTTACTTAATTTTTTTTTTTTTTAAAGATGACCTATAATACTTTTTATATCCAAATTAATAGTCATTATTATTAATTAATATATATTATTATATATAATATATATTATTAATTTTTTTACTAATTTATTACTAATTGAGATCATTATGTATATTATATTTACCTGATATTTTTTTTAAATAAGAAGAAATAAAAAATAAGTATGAATTCCAAATAAAGAAAACTGCTGTGATTAACAATGAGCTTTGTTTTATTGCTATTAGGATAGTAAATCATTATAAGTAAATCATTATAATTATAAGTGAATATTGAATTCGCGGATTAAGGAGAATCTTGATGTAAAACAATATAATTTATGTATTTAATTAATTATATTATTTATTAACAATAATGTGCTATTTTATTGATAATCTTTCCAATTTTTTAAATTATAAACGTATAGATTTAGACACGCGCGAATTTACAAATGAATGAAGATCAATTTTTTTATTTTTTATGGCTAGAAAATATAGCCACACAAATAATAAAACAGTCGCTTATTATAAATTGATAATATTGCTTTCAAATAACTAAAAAACTTAATTATCAGAAATATGATCCTGTTTCGAACAAAGTGTATCAGTTCTGTTCAATAATAGGATATATAAAATGAAATCTAAATTATCTCTTTCGTGCAACTGTTCATGTAAGCTCCCTTTATTTTTTATACAATATGCACTCCGGTTTCGTGAATGGGATGGGACAGTCAATTCTTCATCGGAATGTCGGAGAGCTAACCAAACCACAAATATTCGTGTTACTTTCCTGATTTTTCTGTCCGAACAATTATATCGCTTCGTTGGTCACGAATTGGGAGACCCTGCATCGCGGAATTGACAATGGCGCTCAGACAATTCATTGTGCTCGTTGTGGGGGCCGACCTTTTACGCCCCCATATTCGCTGAAACAGAATCTGTCAAAATCAGCTGACTACCACTTGGTTCGTTCGGCTCTTCTGGATGGCCGTCGTCGCGGCTATCGCTGCGTATCTGGCTCTGTCGCGTTTTAACATCTGCCACTGACATCAATTCGATAAATGAATACGAGCACGGTCGATTAAAGCATTGTGTTTGTCCACTATATATGTATAGCGTTAGAGCGAAAGTAATTGCTTTTGTATAAAATTATCGCTGATTTTTCCGAAATTAATATATATTAATATATATAAATGTATATTTAAAAAATCCTGATTTATTTCAATGTATTATAATATAATATATAATATTAAATCTACAGTAAAAAAATTCAATTAATATTAGAAAATATAAGTGATTAAAAAAAAATCGTTAGAAATCGAAAGTTTGAAAAATTATTTTATCTCTCTTGTTAAATTTATGTTTTAATAATGATAGATTATTCGAATTATTCTACGTATATATATTTATACAAAATTTAATTCTTTCCTTATTTAAATTAATATTTACTTAAAATTTTATTTATAAAATTTAATAAATACTTACTTAAATTTGATTTTTTTCAAATATATTTATATTTATTTTTAAATCTTCCACTATTTAAATTAATATATTTATAGTTGCAGAATTATTATTATTCTGTATTGAATTTTCTATGTTTGTCTTGAACCATTTTTGGATGTCTCAAAACTTGATCTGCTCTTTTGCGGACAATGTATTTCGGGGTACTAGAGTTAAAGACGGTTGGCTTCTTGCTGGCACTCTCCCGAGCTCTTCTTGTTTCCTGGCTGGTCTGCAAAGACTTTTTGCTCTATGCGATCTTTTCACAGACGAACATCCGGACATATCTCTGTTGTCGTTGTCGTCTCGTCGCGATGCACGCATGTGCATTTCTACGATAGAAATACAACGCTGTCGTCGTCGTCGTCGTCGCAAAGTCAACGTAACGAATGAGCTTTCTCGTATCAGCTATATCACGCGAGTGACCACATTGGAACGCAAGTACTTATTTACATACGACACAAGAGATTCAAGTTTAGTTGTTCACTATTGTAAGATTTTGAACTCCAACATTCTTTCGTTTTTTTTTTTATATAAAAAAAGTATATTTTCTTTTTTCCTTTTATGCAATTTTTCTTTGTTTCCTTTTTTTAATGACAATGAAATATCACACAAAACTGTGAAGTTCACTAAAAGTAAAAAGCTAAAAGCAGAACAATTAGAAAAAAATAGTTACACAAATGTATAAAATTTTACATGAATAGCATATAATTTATCCTATCATATCACAATAACAATAAGAAAAAACATTACATGTTCCTGCATTTTAGCGATTAAATAACTTCAGGAATGTAAATTTCTCAGTTCGAAAAGAATCGATACGCGATAAGTCTTTAAGGAGTACCTTACGGATGTCACGGCAGGTATTATCACCCTTTATAAGACCACCCCAATCGTTCCACCTTCCTATCTACTCTTTCTATCCATTGCAACGGTGACATACCATCGTATTGCATCTCGAAGCGATTTACAAGAAGCTCATTCTGCAAGATACCTTACAAGGGGCTACCTTTTCTGACTCGTAGGTCCATCGATGTCCTTATATGTCCGCCGATTCTGGACACAGTGTTCACTTTCTGACGTCGCTACTCTCTGTTTCTCTCCTCCGCAACGTCTCCCTTGTAACGCGAATGTGTATGGGGACACACCCGCGCGCGCACGCAATGGGATCCCATGGAGTCATCTCGATGGAATGTCTAGGGCGGTTAGTCTCAAAGAAGAGTGGACGCGTTTCATCCTGCATCTCTGTGTACATCCACGAGAGTTCTCTTCCTCGATCGCGTACCCTCGCACTCCTCTTCCGTCTCTCGCTGACTACTCCCGACTTCCAAGAATAGCTCCTGCACGTTTTTACGCCTTAGAAATCTGCGAGATCGGGTGCTTCTCTTCTAACTGTGGCTATCCGAGTTATTGCACGAAATAACCATAAATCAGTGATAAAAAAATAAATAATTAAAGGACAGTAGTTGAAAGATAAATAAATCAGAGATAAAAAATAGAGAGATAAAATATGTGATGTACATCATATATTAAGTCTATTCTCTTGAAATTATTGGATACGTCTTTTATACACGAATATGTAATTCTTTTAATTTGGAATATATATA
>NW_017259187.1:28795-39652 GCF_001594045.1 Atta colombica
ATTTTCCAATACATAAATTTACGAAATGCTAAAAGAAATTCTGTGCAGAATTTGCATTAAAAATAGTATAGATGGATTTGATATTTTTTTTAATGAAAAACCAAATAATACATAAATTAGAAAATTGCTTTTTATAAATATTTTTAGAAGAATTTATTTTGTTTTTAAAGATCGTAATCTGTATTTCATACATTTCAAAATCGTTCTTATTAAATTTAATTTATATATATCTTGTTGCATTCCTTAATATCTCTTATCTTTTTAAACATTTTTTATGCTTCGGAGAAAAATGAATTTATTTTTTTATAATTGGCTATCTCTTACACAACTACGTTTAATTTATACCAAGAAATTTGCTAATTGTTTATAAAAATAAAGTGATTTCATAGTATCTGGTTATATATTATTGATAAATTATATTTTATTAATAGATTATATTTGCCATTTGTATGTTGAATATTTAAATTTTTGACATATACAAGAAGAGGAACACGAGTGCGTACGACGTAGGCGAAAGGAGCTTCGTGATGTTAACTAGAATAACCAGATCGTAGCATGTTCGATTGCCTCGGTTTGCAACAGCCAGTGGCGAACTGCAGTACACGAATCTGCGCACGACAAGTGCAACTCGCTCGCATTTCCGCGTGGGCAGCAAGTGTAAATGCTATTTGGAAATTCTATTTACAACTAATTTTAATCAAATACAAACATAATGTATTAGAAATAGCTGTAAATTGTTATAAATTGTGTATAAATATCTAACGAAAAATTGCTGATTTATTAAAATGCAGAGAGAGAGAGAGAGAGAGAGAGAGAGAGAGAGAGAGAGAGAGAGAGAGAGAGAGAGAGAGAGAGAGAAAGAGAACAGTCAATCAAGTAAAATGGATGGAATAAAATCAGATAGCATGATAATTTTTCAAAATAATGACATTGAGAAAAATACATACACTGAGAAAAATGGTTGTACTAACAAGAAGTACAAATATGAAACGAATTCTAATTATATGAATTAGATTTCTGATTATAGTAATTGAATTTTTGATCATCTTAATTAGAATAATTGATAGATTTAATTATAAGTGTCTAATTTGTACCTTTCTGGTTGAATTTATCAAAATTCCAATTAATGCAATAAGAATTTTTTCAGTGTAGCTTTCTGGATTTCGTCTTATCAGACCGTAATTGAAGGATTTAAAAAAAATGCGAATATTTAGCTTCTACATTCAAATCGCAAGGATAATTCTGCGCGAATGCAATGTTCGTCTTGCAGCAGCTGCCTGCCTCTAGGCACGTTCTTCTCATACCTTTCGCTTTGTGAGCGCAAATGGTGGCGCGATAACGATATATAGTGCGGGGGAACAGAATGATATCTGCCTGGGGCGCGAATGCTTCTTGACCATTGGCGACGGCGAGTATAGACAAATTTCACCGCCATTGCACCAGCTGAAAATGGCATGGAAAAGGTAGGAGGGGACATGAAGAAGGAGGTGATAGGACAGCGGGAATAATAGACAGGCTTACTCGACGGATATCGAGGAAGATATATTCCGCTAAGACGGGAGTTGTCTGAACGTAGGTTGAGCCTGTCTTTAACGATCGTTATCAATGAACTGTGAAACTCGCGTGGGATTATCCACTCGTTCTTGGCGCTTGCAAATTTCTGATCGCAGACACGACTGGTCTGGTATATCATTTTTATAGCATCCGCTGCAAATTAAAACCATTTTCTCCGACTTCTGCAGCTCTTATTGCATTTATGAGATATATAAATATAACGCTGATCTCAATCATTGATTATTTTATCTGAAAGATTCGAATAATTTAAATTATTTTATTTTAAAAAACTATTGAATTAAAGTATCTTCTTATGCAAAATTGTATAAGTTATTAAATTTTTACAAGCAAAGAACGATTTTGTTGAAATATCTAAAAATTTAGTATCTGAAAATAATTTTATTCAACTATCAAAACAGCTCTATTTATTAATTAAAATGTCGAGATTTTTTGAAATATCATGATTATGCTTAAGTTTTCTATAATTATTGTCTAATAAAATTATTTCCTAATGTATATTTACCTAAATTTTTAGATATTTCAAAAAACCGTTCTTTGTGTGTGTACAAGTTCAATAGTATGTACAATTTTTTTACAATTTGCATTAAAAATATTTTAATTCAACGGTTTTTTAAAAGTAAAATAGTTCTAAAAAATTATAAATAAATCATTTTTTCTGTGTAAACTTAAAAAAAATGAGAATATAAATTATAAAGGAGATTCTCGTTGTCGAACTTTATTCTTGCTGGGGAAATTTTAGATATATTCTTGAAGAGAAATATCGCGTTAGTAGACTCAATCAAATATCCGACTTTAGGAAAATGCACTTTATTTCGTAATGGCTTGCAAGGAATCGCGTCGAAGTCACGCGTCGCTCCTTTATTGCGCTTAGGAGGCAGCAAACGTTGCTTACTTCTGTTAACTTTTTTATCCCTTTTATTTCTGAAAGCGCGAACGTGGGGATAAGTTATCTGATCCTAGAAAAATTATATTTAAAGAAGTTCTTTCTCCAAATGTTTCTGATTGTGAGAAAAAGTTCTGGAAAAAAAATACCGCAAACATATTCGTTAGAACCAAAGACTTATCTTTCGAACGAATATTTCTCGCCCTCTTTCGTAATGGCTACCACGGGAAACGCGTTAAAGTCACGCCTCAGCTCTTTATCACATCGTGACACGCCTAATTTATTCTTTCTCATTAACTTTCTTACTAACGACAAGCTGTTCCGCTCGATAGTAGTTGTATATTGTTTTAAAAAGCAGAAGCGTTACTGATAGAGATAAATAGTGAATTTCATTTACTTGGGTCATTGATCAATTAGAACAGCTGTTTATCTGAGACAAGAGTCATGAAGGATAAAAATTGATTGAGATCCGGAACTTCATATGAGTGGACAACATTTAATCGGACCAGAAAATTCTATTTTTAATATTCTATAATTGATCAAGTTTCTGTTATATTTATAAATTATATTTATAAGTTTTTTAATATGATAGTAATATGATATGAAAATATTACAATGAAAATATAACTCAACTGTTATTTATCACTAATTAATTTTAATATCATCATCTACATCCTGCACATATACTGAATTTAATCGATTAATTTAATCTACTAATATTTAAAATTTGTAGAAGAAAACACTGCAAGTACACTTTTAAGAATTCTGCTTCCAAAACTCTTGTGTTGGAAGAAGAAACGTTTTTTTCTCTTGTATCACAATTTCCGTAAAAATCGAAATCACGCGTCAACTCTCGTCGTCCTTTCACTCGTGTCGATGGTTCTCTCCATTCGTTTCCAGCTTTCCGAACGAAAGGGTTTTCCCTCGACTGCAAACAGTCCCTCTTTCCTCGCAACTCCTCGTGTCCGGACAGATTTCCGTTCGCCGCACAATTTCCCTACCTGATCTTAATTTCCCTCTCATCCACAAGCGAGTTTGTTTCCGTTGACACGTAACTGGAGACCGCTTGAGAGATAGTCGTTGCATGTCGTTTCTCGCGTGATCCCACCTTCTGTTTACCGGGAAAAGCCTATTTACACGAGTCATTAGGAAGTCCTCGTCGTCGAGCCGACAGCGACATTATTGTTCCATTCGCCTCGGTGATTATTCATGCTATTATTAGCGACAATGAAGGGATTCTTAGCATAGAGATGTAAAGGGGATTTTTAGCATATAGGGTTTGTTCATATTTTTATGAAAGATTTTTATAAAAAGATATAGATATATATTTTTATATTTACATTTATACAATATTTTACATTTTTTATTTTTTTATAAAAAAAATCGCGTGTATACACACACACACACACACACACACACACACACACACACACACACACATACACACACATTATCTTCGAATCTTATTACTCTGTTTCTAACCACTAATATTGCTATCTTTTACTCCTAATTTTAGTTCGCTATGACGCAGATTGCGCGTTTCGATAAGAGTATCTCAAAGCAATCTAGATTCGAAACGAACTAGTCTCGACATCGCGGTGCAAAATTATCCCGCGAATTTATAACGCGGGATAAAACGAGAAATCCAATTTCATCTCGCGGTATGGCTGTCGTGGATTAACTAGCGTAAATCACTCGCTTCCAGGATGCTTTCGAGTGACTCCAGGCGATCGAAGTAGAAGCCGCGACCCGAGAGGAGCCGCAACAGTAGCCGCTTCTTCTTGATTGTCGAGAGACCATCCCAACCGTTTATTAAAGGGACAATAAGCGATATTATCTCGCGTAATAAACCGGCGTGAGCGCACATACACATATACGCGCGCTATCACTAGGATCATAAAAGGTCCTATTATCGTGTGCGATTTATTGTCTATCTCTCTTGGATGTTCACTCGCTCATCCTGATTAATCAGATAGGGTTATTGATTTTTTTATTGGTAGTTTCGCGTAGAATCAATGACCTGCGTCAACAAAAATTGATATTAATAGCAGTATGATTCATTTGATGTATCTAAGAGATAATCATATTATTTGACTTATACACTGAAAGAAAAGATTGGCTAAATATGGCATTTTTAATTGATTGCAGCAGCCAATTTCTAGTTGTGTTAGCCTATCGAAATCCTATATTGCGAATAGACTAATGTAACAAAAAATTGGCTGCTGCAGCCAATTAAAAATGCTATGCCATATTTTATCATCTAATTTGCTACAGCAGCCAATCTTTTCTTTTAGTGTAGGCGAAAGGTTACATTTCCGCATTACATGCAAGTATATAAGTAATGAAACATGCTTTTCTAGGGATAGCTCGATCTATGTCCTGAATCAACTGTAGATAGCTTTGATTACTATCTGATCACATAATTTCAATAATATTTTTTTGTTCATTTTTCTTTTCTTGTCAAAATATAAAGATAAATATTTAATAGCGCAAACGAGAAAAGATTTTAATGCTCATTACTTAAAATTTAATTTCGCAATATACCTCATAGTAAAGAAATTTACGATCAGGTAGCGATAAAGATTTGTTGTGGAAATTATGATTAAAATTTAATTAATAATAGTTGACGAAGCCAGCTATTATTACACGTTTTATAGTCACCGCTTTCAAACATCTTTCTTTCATATTTTATTATTCTGCCCACGTTTTTGACGAAGTGCATCCGAAGTTTTGCGGGTTCCATGCGAGAACTTCATAAGCAGCAGTCTAACAGGATTACTACGGTGCTCACGTCTTATAAATGTATTACACGATCTGTGCAACTGGCTATTGCACGTGAATTTACTAATGTAAATACAGTCGTTGCCGAAATTCATCACGATGCAATGTCAGCTGGGACCAGGATTTATGTAAAGCAAGTTCGCACGTACGTTTAGATGTTTGCACGAAATGTGAAGACTCACAAGGGGAGATTTGATGATATAGTGCGGTAACATTTTACGAAGAATTTCACACAAGATCCTCGCATGAATTCAAAATGATTCTATAAGAAATAAATGGGAAGTTAATTTTTTGGGATTTACATTAAATATCGTATAAATATCTATATAAATTGTAAATCTTTTCTTACGTTCTTTCAAATCTGACTTTTCAGAAATGCGATCGAAATTTATCGTAAGTTCTTTTCGGCAAGTTCTTTATATTTACGGCGACACCTTTTGCGAAATCAAAATGCGATATAAATCACTCCTATAGTCGCGCCTAAAAATTCTTATCGCTGCCTGAGACAAGCCGAAAGTCCTGCTTCCGTAGGCGAACCTCCTTCCGTGTTTCCATGGAAACCTTTCTATCTCCCCCAAACCTCCTCTTTCTCCTTCCTTTCCCTTCTATTTCTCCCTTTCTCCCATTCTCTTTTCATTCCTGTCAGGAGCGGATCTATAATTAATAAAGCTTTAATCAAGTAATTAATATCTATTAATTTTTTGCAATTGTATAACATATTGCATAGATTTTAAGCAAATGATTAAAAAGGTAATTTGAAATTAGAATTTATATAATACATTCATATGCATTTACAATAAAAATTAATTTTATGATTTTCTATTTTAAATTTATTGTTTATTTTACTTTATATTTGTAGAAGAGAATGCAACAACACTCATTTATGTGAATTTATACGAAATGTATAATCTATTAAGATTAAATCTTAAAGAATTAACTTTCGAATTGATAAAGTTACATTATCCGCAACTAACAGATCTATTAATAAGCGAAGTAAATTTTAATTTTTGAAACGTATCTAAAAATTTGTAAATTTTCATAACTTTATTTATTTAAAATTAACAAAAGTAAACTCAGATCTTCGTTTATTTCCTAAATTATTTATAATATTTTTTGTTACTCAACAAAAATTATATTTCGTAAATTATTTAAATTATTTAAATTACTTGGATACCTTAGGGTCTTCAGAATTCTGAATTCGTCACTGTCTCTCATGCTCCCTCTTCTTCTCTCTCTCTTGCTTTCTCTCGCGCACCCCCGTAATACGCCTTTCACAGTTAGCGCCGCGACGCCCAGTATCGACCGAGGGTGTATACCCTCTCTCTCCGGACTATTCTTCACCACCACTACCACCCCATCCTATTAGTTCTAGTGCACCCTTACGTTGCATACGAGCGCTCTCAACCTTCCAGCATCCTCCCCCGCGCTTTCATCCCCTCTGCTACTACGCGCCACTACGATAGTACTACTATTCGATTCATAATAACAAAGAACACGCGATAGCGTACTCGCGAGCAGCTTTAATTCACGACGAGCAGACGGTGCAGTTCGATGGCCGTTCTACTCTTTCAATTCAATCTATCGTTTTATTCTTTATTTTACATGGGGGAATTTTGATTAATCCGCTATTAATCACGTGTACAGAAATACAGTTCTGATTTCTGTGTCATTTAAATATAAAATAAGGTATAAACTTAAGAATTCTTTCTTAACTTTGTACTTATTCTTGAAAACTCGTTTCACAGCTTTTATCAAACTATGTATTCATTCAAAAAAGTTCTTTTATATGGTATAAATATAAAAGTTGTTTTATATTCATACTTAATTTTATTTTACTTGTATATATGTACATATGTGATCATAACCTTATGGTAAAAAAATTACTGCATCTTTTCAATTTGTATTTATTCCTGATATTTTTTTATATTATAGCCTAATTTGGGTTTTCGAAGATTTAAAATTTTGTGAAAGAAATATTACAAAGAAGAAATTATTACATATATAATTTAAGTTAATATGAGTACAAATCATTTTAATACTGATTATTTTAATGACCGACTTATTCAGTCTTCCATACCTAAACATTTCAGAATCACATACAATTATAATTTTATCCTTCTCAGATCTATATCTTCATTTTTAATACAATACCTTGAATTAATTCTTTATGAATTCTCTTTACAATTTTATAACTATAAATGACTACAGATATATGGAAATAATTCATTAAACATTCAAGACCTTCTCTTGATTGGAAAATTAAAAAGATAAACTTATTTTTAAATTATATTTGTTAATTTTGATTTTTCCTATTTGTCTCGTTTAAACAATTGATGTTTGTTTGTAGCTTTCATCTTGACTTGAAAACGCTCATAAATCATGAGGGGTAATCTCAACTTTGTCGCATAGAAGGCAAGCTATAATCAAGAGTGAGTTATAGCATAATTAGCACATTTCCTGGTTCTAGGTAACGGCTACCTTCTCATGCACAACGAGTGTGCACTCGCAAGAAGGAACTTGGGTTCGCACAGCGGGCAATTAGTGCAAAGTGCTGTTCTTTCGGGAAAAGGATTTCCATTGGACTATCTGTATGTCTGAACTTTGAAATTTTGAATTAAAGCTCAGTTCCGTTTCCTTAATCTTGTACTATTTTCTCGTACTTGATGAAAAAGCTTTTACATCGGATATTGTCCATCTTGGAATAATTCCAAAGTTTCCAAAGTGACGGCTCTGAACAATTTAATTAATCAAAAGTTTTAAACGATGTCTACTTTTTGAAAGAAATACAGAAAGATTTTATGTTATAATTATTCTCATAAAGTCTGATTTTTAAACAAAGGTAAAGACACAATATGATTTTTCGTATAATTAGTGAAAGGAAAATAACTTCTTATATACAACGCGCGATATTCATGACATACAATAAGAATTAATCAGCGTATCGTTTTAGAATTTTATATAGTTACATCATTTATATTTATATGCAATCTCGCCTTCGCAGCCAAGCATTCCGATAGTATTGAAACAAATCATTTCGGATTTCTTCGAGCGCAAGCGCGCTCGATCGGCAAATCAAATGGGGTTGAAATGATTTATTGGAAAGGAGGGAAGGGTTGATTCGGAATCGAGGTTGTGGCATCGTGTTATTCGGTGGGTGGATTCTTGCTGCCTGTCCGATAAGAACTGACCCAGATTCCCGTCGTATCTTCGGCGTTTCCGTGGACAGAGCACATTGAGGAAGCGCATCTTGCATGCGCAACTCCTCTCGTTCTCTTGAATGCGCAATAAGTTTCGCCGATCAAGAACTTTCGATCGTAAGTAGAAGTCCCGGTTGTTCTACTTCGGTAACGTAAAACTGAACGTCGATGGTGAATTGCGAATTGCTGTCAACCTCGTAAGCTTTACGGCGATATCGTAGTCGAGGCTGTTCCGTTTCATGTTTCAGGGCGTGTCCGATGTTTCTCTCTTATTATAATAAGTTATAATATATTTCTAACTTTCCTTTGCACATATTACAGATTTTATTTTAAAAATGTGATTGAGATTATTTTGCGAAACAAAAGTAAAGAAATGTAGTTTTCTTTTGAATGAAAGGAATACCTCATCATTTTTTGCAAATATTATATTATACATGTATATTTTTAATATAATATATTAAGATATTTTTCAAAAATAATATATTTAAAAATAAAATTTGTATATGTATTTAAACATTTTTTTATCTTTCAATCTCTTAATTTTTATAATTTTTTTATTACAGAAATAAAAAGACTCGATATTCTATAAGAGGGGAAGTTCTCAACTGCTATTGTGTTCGCGTACACCGCGACATGCAAAGAAAAAAGAAAAGAGTAATAACAAAAGCGTAGCACGCTTAAGCGTAACGCAAGAATTGCAGGGCTTTTATTATTGCAAAGCACCAGCCGATGAGCTTCCGAGATTACACTCTCCTGAGGGAAATGTTTCATCACCCCTTTTTCTCCCATATTTACCGTTGCATCGGCTTCCATGCTTTCACGTTTTATCAGCGGAATTACATTTTCCCGGCACAGCGGTTCAACGCTCGAAATGTGCAAGCTTGCGCCGCTATTACGTCCAGCAGTCGTATAATTTATAATATGAAGTTAATCAAATATATTATTTTAATAATTTTTAATAAGCTATTTTAACAGATTTCAAAAATGTTAGCAGAAAAGAAAATTTTATTTCTCAAATGACTTTATCTTAATAAAATTTTAATTTAAATATTAATTTTAAAATATTTCAAATCTCTTCATGCTACAATGTCATGTATAATTTTTGTAATTATACATTTGTTATATTATTTTTATTTTTTATTTTTCCAATATTAAATTACAAAGAAAAATAGTATTCAATTAAATTTGGATACGGTGAAAATCATATAATCCTACTAAACAATAAGCTAATAAAAAGAAGTCAAATGTCAACTAAGTCAAAATTAGAAAATTAACAATTTTATATATGTAATTAAAATACATTTACTCTTTCTCTTCAGATATGATTGTGCGCCAATTACTTTCAGATTTGCAATACAATCAAACTGAAATAATAATAATCTGACAAATTTAATTTAATTGTTGACTCGAAGAACTATTATTGCAAGAAATATTACTTTATCCGAGACTGTTTTTATTATACGAATAATACCGATTATCGAGTTATTTGTTATCAAACGTTTCGTATAATATGTTATCTTGTGCAGAATAAATCTCGTGAATTTTACGGCATGTTTTTCATCGAAAGGACGACGCTTTAGCAATTTTGCCGATAGGGAAATTCCCTTTTTTCCCCCTCGAGTTCTCCTCGATTCTCGTAGGAAACTCAATTACCGATCTCGTAGAATTAATCCGTGGCTGCGGCGGGCTGCACTCAAACGAGATCCTCGAGGTCACATCGCTTACAGTGGAAAGAGTAACAGAGCTGATTGGCGTTCGCGCAAATAACTTCGTTACGAATTTCGTCACGAGCAAGGTTCACGTGGATTTAGCTCCTGTGGCGTCTATCGAATTAGCCTCCGGTATTATCTCTCCTCTTTTTCCAAGTTGATCGAAGAGTTTTAGAAAATCTTAACGCTGCTACGACAACATTTATGTCTGGCGTATATATAATGACTATATTTACTTAAGCGAGAATAATAGCTCGAAAAAGGACACGTAGTTTTAAAAATAAATTTAATATTATACGTAATATATTGATAAAGATTATGCAATTTATTTCTGAAAATGGATGTCTAAAATATTATCCCAGTTTTATAAAATATAAATTCGTTAAATATATAAATGCTATTTATACACATTATTATACACATATTTAGCGCGAATTGTTTTAAAATGGAAAAAAGATTTTACATTTATCTTTATCTAAAGAATATATTGAATATTATTAACTTTTATCTAATTGTAAATCGTCGTACAAAAAAGTAATAAAAATTGAGATGTAATATTGAATATAATGTAATATTGTAATCAAAAACCCCTCGCGCGCGCGTGAATAATGTAAGATTAAACAATACATATAAACAATATCTATTAATTTATAATAAATATTAATATTAATTTTTGTAATTCATATATATATATAAAATATAATATTAATAT
>NW_017259187.1:39752-47027 GCF_001594045.1 Atta colombica
AAATGTAATGACGATATATTAATTTTATACATATATTAGTGTCGTAATTTAATTTCGAGAATTATTAGAATGGATGTGCTAATTTAATCTTTTACGCGTTTGAGTAATTTTGATTAAAATTAAACTTGCAGTTAATTGTTGCGGAATAGAATGAACGAAACACGACGAAAAATGTTCAACTGCGAACAGGTACAGGTGGAAACACAAAACGTAGAACTCCGGTAATTAATCTGGATAAAATTAATTGCTTTGCTGTTTTCGATTATGCAGGTTGTAACACCGCAGAAGTGTGGGGACGTCTATCTGTACGACCTCCCAGCAAGTCGGGGAAGTCCCGCGCCACCCTCCAGACACGAGTCACCCCTCAACTCGACGAACAATGAACATTCACACAATACGGGTACGTATTATTCGCAAACTAAACATTCCGCCTATAGCCAAATAGTAATGGTGAAAACTGTCTGCTAATACTTATTCAACACCTCAGCTATTGATTAATTTCATGTTAGTTTCTGAAATAGTTAATAGTCACTCATTTTTTAAATTAGAGTCGGTTTAATTCCCACCGATGAGATATTTAATTTCGATTTAACTTACTATTTATCTTTTTCTGATTCTCAACATTTTCTCAACTTCGAATATTATTAGGTTTCAATATACAGAATAATTATGAATTTTCTCCTTTATTTTTATAAATATGCATAAAAATATATAATTGTTTATTTTGGAACGGTCTTATTTAGAGCAAATCAAATTCATTATATACATATATACGAAAAATAAATATTCTATGCTGAAATTATCTCATTTATCACCCACACGCCGCTTGCCAACTTATCTTTTCTATACATAACATACTATATATTAGGTGTAGTTCCATTCAATTTCATGCAAAAATAATGGATTTCTTTTTACTACACCTAATATACATATATATATATATATATATATATATAAGCGTCTGTATGAAATGGCTTCCCTGCCTGTTCAATACTCAAAGTTAATTCCTCCGAGGATTCCTTTAAATCTTGTTAACTTTTACCTGCGCAGGACGATATACGAGCAACAATGTGCGAAGTTCTGTCGACAATGGGGGCGGCGACGTGAACGAGTGTTACGACGTACCACCACGCGCGATCCCGGTGATCCCCTCGCCAGCGAGCAGCCCAAGTCCGGCCCCGTCGTGCTATGATATCCCAAGGCCGCCGACATCCTGTACACCCAACTCAAATTGCTCCGGCGGTTCCGGTATTACACCGCTGGATTGTTACGACGTGCCGCGACCGTTGCAACCCCTCACACCCAGCAGCTCGGCCTCCAGCCTCACCAACGACGGCTCCCTCAGCGGATCGAACAGGTACATCCGTTCGCATTTCTACGATGCGTCATGCTATTCGGGCTCAGGAAATTCCCCGGTTACAACATTATGGTAACTCCATTGGACGTACATTCTTGGTGGTTCTTGGAGGTTCAGAAATCCCGAGAATCTCGAAACTTTACGCGCCCTAGAAGTTCCTCGCCTGAAATAAATCAGGAACTGAACAGAATTTCAAGAATCCTGCAAAGGATGATTTAAAGAGTATTGCGAGTTGCGTCTGAAATTCAAGATTGTGTCTCCTTCCACCACTAGGATTTTGGCAATGTCATCAGCCATAAATTTGAAAAGTTTCCAATCTAAAATTTTGCTTCTCGTTTTTCTCCGCGTGCATAACGGTTCCTGGATTCCAGATCGAGTTTGGCCGCTCCAGATTACGATGTACCCCGACCACGTCTTCCAGCGTCCTCGTTGCCGTCCCGACACAATACCCCCATACCGAAGACCCCGACACCACCGCCATCATCGCAACAGATTTATGATGTACCAGTTAGCAAGGAGCTTCCATTGGAATTGGACTCTGCTCTGGAAGGTTTGCAAAGATTGCAGAGCGAGGCGTCCGCTGCGATAGCGAGGCTACTGGGCTTTGTAAGCCCCGGTTGGAGAACACCACAGCGATTGGATGCCACTCTTATGGATCTAAGGCTAGCTGCTCTCAGACTTAGAACGTCTCTTCATGATCTCGCCGAATTCGCGGAAGGTAAATAAATACAGAATTTGATTTAACATCTTAATTTAACATCTTGATAATCTTAAATGTAATTAACATTATCGTAAAAATTATTTTCGTTATTTTAATGAAATAAAATATTAAAATTCTATTTTGATCTTGACACTAATTGTATATAGATTGTTCAGAGTGGGCTTAATATATTCTTATATTTAGATTTGCAACTCTTTAATTCACTGCACAATAATCCTATCTTTCGATAAATATTGAAACAGAATAGCTTTGTTGAAATTTGAAAGAGATTATGTTCTGCGCGTAGGTACGCTGGGCAATGCAGGCAAAGCGCCAGATAAGGGCCTGGCCACGAAATTACGGCCGTTAGTGAAGGCGCTTCGTGATTCTGATAAGCTCGTACAAGAAGCCGCTACTGAATTGGACACGATGGAATGGGACGCGAGTAAACTCTGTCGTGGCGGTGGTGATACACCGACACCTACTAACGGACCTCCGTCCTCACTACTCTTACCTGTGCAGTCAGATCCTCTTGATCAGCTGATCGCGTGCGCTCGAGCACTCACGGAAGACGTTCGTCAGGTTGCTAGTTTCATTCAAGTAAGTATCTTTTATAGCCGTAAGATTTAATATATTTGTTACAAATAACAATTTCCGATTTTACGGAAACGTGAGCAATCATAACAATATTCCTGAAGAGAAAAAGTCTTTCTTAAAATTTCTTTCATTTTTTCTACTATACCTATTTATATGTTTTATTGATATATTTTGTATAATTATATTTTGAAAATAAAAAGAAAATAGAGAATTCATTTTTTTAATTCCCGATTTCTTTTGTGAGAATTAAAATGGAAAAGATAAAAGAATAAGAAACATTTAATATCTACTTGACCGGAATACATTTATAATATATATTTTATCAAGATTTAAATTTAAGTAAGGATTCTATTTTTTTTAATTTTCGATTTCTCTTAAGAAAATGGATACATAAGATAAAAAAAACTTTTAATGCTTATAATTTAATTTTTTATTTTGGATTTAATAAAAAAATATAATTTTTAAAATTTTTAAAATTTTTTTTAAATTTTGGATTTTTTAAATATTATGCGAATGAAGTTGATGACATTTGAGCAATGAGCCTCTGTTGCTGATAAAGAGGCTCTATCTGTGCAGGGAAATTCCACATTGCTCTTCAAGCGAGCATCTATCATCTCCACGGGCAGCAGCAACAATAGCGGCGCCGGAGAGGATTATGACTACGTAAATCTCGACTCGCGAGAGGTTGTAGCGAAGCAACGTGAAGAATTGCGAGCCGCGCTGCCGCAGGAGCTCCGCAGCAACTATGATCTGCTGGTGTCCGAGGCGGACAATGCCGCGATTCAGATGCCACCCACGACCCCGACGCCCATGGATCCCAATGACAAGCAATTGTTGGCCTTCTACGTCGCCCAGGTCATCACGCACGGTGCACACTTGACTCACGCCATCGACGCCTTTCTGCAAACGGTGGAGCATAATCAACCACCCAAGGCGAGTAGAATTGTAACAGTTCTTATAATACTGGTACCACCCGTCGCGCTCCTTCATGCGAACCATGTAGATCTCGAGCATTAATTGAAATAACAATCGGTATCATTTTCGTCGTGATAAAAATTAAGATTTGAATTTTTTACGATTGTTTTTCTATTTGAAGATACTTTTCTCAGAAATTATTTCATACATTGAGACGTTTATTGATCGAAACAATGTTTACTGTCTTTACTCAATAAGAAAAGTTGAGATTAAGATCTATTGCAATCGTCTCAGAAGTTCAGTAAATTTTCTTCCATTTTTTTCATTTGGCTTGAGCGTTGTGCTTTTTTATTTACGGAACTTTAGTATATGTGCATATAGGTCAACAGTCTTGATAAGAATGATAGACTCGTAGATATCGGCAGTGCACTATTGTGTGACAGGGTACTTTAAGTTAGCTCACGTCAACTGCATGTTTCCATTACTTTTTTACGATGACCTCTTTTCTTTCACAAGTGCATTGCACGCAACCGACATCGCGGTTAAAGATAAATAATTAGTAAAGTATACATTGTAAAATTAGGAATGAAACGATAAAATTAGAAAATAATATTTGAAACTTTAGAATATTTTTTATTGATAATTTTTTGTTCAAGCATTATCTTGATTTTTATAAATCTTCTATCAATATTTCATCTGCAAAAATTTAAATATCTATTTATCATATTCAAATAATTATTTATTCAAATCGTTCATTCTTTAAATAATTTATAATCTTTTTTGTTTATTGTAGATAAACTAAAATAGGAAGGATTTGTTTGAAACATGCAATGAAATTTTATAGGTTTTCCTAGCTCACGGCAAGTTCGTCGTGCTGAGTGCGCACCGACTAGTGCATATCGGCGACACGGTGCACCGAAATGTGACACGTAACGATGTGCGAACGCGCGTGCTACAATGCGCGAACGCTCTGAACGAGGCGCTCGGGCAGACAGTGCAGAAGACGAAGCAAGCCGCTCAATTCTTCCCCAGTGTTACCGCGGTCCAGGAGATGGTCGACAGCGTCGTCGACGTCTCGCACCTGGCCAAGGATCTCAAGGTCGCTATGATACACGCTGCTCAACAACCCTGAGGAGAATTGTCACGATGCGGTCGCGAAACCACAAGTTCCTTCAATTGAGATGTGGTCCATGATAGATTCTTCCTCATTAACGGAGAAACTTTGAGGCTGCGAAAGATTTAAACGCGTAACGCGTTTTTGAATTTATCTCGCGATTAGAGTTGATATACCGATCGATTGATAATTTGAAGATAACGCTTGAGGGATCATGTCAAGATTATTCGCTGTATTTTTTTCTTTCTTCGTCGAGATTTTTAAATGTTGCTACGAATCTTCAGTACGTTGATTAAATAGAAATTCTTTTTTATACAAAAGTGGATCAAAAGTATCTCAGGAATTTCTCATGGATATGATCTTTTAAGCGTTATCTGAGAGAATTATTGGTGACTGACTTTTGAAATTCAGCCACTTACGAGTAGAATACAATAGAAATACTGAATAAGCCTGTTATTTTTTTTTAAATGAGCACTAGTGCAAAAAGAACACTTAGAATCCTAACAGTACTTTCGATATTAAATGGCAAAATAATCAAACATGATCCATATGCGCTTCACGAAAGTGAAAAAACATGTCCGGATATTCGCACACTTTAGTGCGTCTCATGCAGCTATTATTCTATTTCATTATAAAGAAAATCCGTGGCCTAAAATGGGAACCTGCTACTGCCAAAGCTCCGGTATATAGATCGTAAGAAACGAAAAAAACCACAACCCTGGAACGAGTGTCTTTGTAATGTACTCGAAATTAATATAAGCATTGTAATCTTTCATAGGAAATATATGTAGCCGTTTAATTAGATGACGTAGGTAGACGTATAATGTGAAACGGAATATAACGAGGCCAATAGCTTTCTGACTTGAGTAAAGCATTTCCGAAATGGCTTTCGCGAATTTGCGATCTGGTAAACATTGTTGTTTTGCCACATCGTAAAGTCCATTTCGAATATACGCCCACGACGTATGTAGCTAAACGTGTTAGTAGTTTTATAGATGTATATGTATACAATAGAACATTACATGCGAATAGACAGCTTGTATTCATATCTCTCTTTTAGAGAATCAGTTTCACCGATATCAGTTACCCGTAATTTTATTTTCGCGAATTCCTTGTTCTTTTGAAAAGAATTAAAATAAAAAGGAATAACTTAAATTGCAATTACAATTAACTGATATTGCTGAAATCGACGACTAGTAATTTCATTGACGAGTTTGAAGCGTTTTCCTGTGGTGAAGAATCATTGCTGCTTTTACTTAAAAGGCAAAAGACCGATATGAATACCAATGTCGAATTGAGGAACAATCGTGTTTCTGTTTTTGTAATTCGATCGTATATCAAAAAATTGACACCAAGAAAATTCAACGCAGATTCTCTGCAGGCAGTACTTTTTTTGAAACATTCCGTGAAGGCAAATTATTATTTATTACTTATTACTTATTGCGGAATACAGTTTTTTTGGAAGACAATTTTTAACGAATTTTATACAAAGCTTTTACCGCCGGGTTACGACTTTTTCGGATGCCCAGGCCTTTTTACCAGGCTCTTCCATAACAATGAATTAGTCGTGCGCACATTGTGAACCGCAATCAGCGGCGGATCGAATTTGTTAACGCGCAAAAATTTCCACGGCAACTACGCGTACTCGCGAATCTTTTTGCACAACGAGACCAATAACGCCTTTTTGATAAAACGAACGAACGGATGTTTTTATTAGATCTATAGCAGGTTCTGACAGATTGACAAATGTTTAGAATATTGCATCAGAATTTTCGTTTTATCTCTTAGATTATTTATTTGCATTTCCATAACTTTCAATTGGATTAATTATGAAATTTTAATTATCTAATTATTGAAACTCTCTGTTTTTTTTACATTACATTAAAATGGATCTAAGGACTAAATCAAGGCTAAACCAAACAATATCATTATTAAAATCTGAAAAAATCAGGATTATCTGGATTATCTTTAAGTTCACGTTTGTTGAGGCCAAAAGTATGTATACGATCCAACTGCTAATTTGCGGCGCACTTATTCTAATGGCATTCTCCACGTGCGAAAGTGTACTTAAAAATAGCTCATCGATATATAGCATTCGCTCAGTACATGCGAAACCATCCAATTTTGTATCTATTAGAGTTTTACCGCGCCTCGTTTAAATAACAGAGAGAGATATAATTGTGATTGCGATTACGCATGTTACTAATCATGTATTAAAATGTAATCGGCTGTTTTGTTGCAACTTTAACGATAACGAGCATTTATAAGAATTCTCCCATTTATCTGGAGATTTATTTTTATCTCTCCTTCGAATTCTTTTTTATCTTATTTTGATTGATTAATGTGATTTATGTGTGTTGTGTATAACAATGCAAATGTTTAAAGAATATCCTGAAACGATCCTTTCAGGATAATTTATGACATTTATCTTACATTTTATTTTTTTTAGAGACTAAATATTCAAGCATATCGTGGAGAAGCGTTTATACACAAACCTCATTTATAAGACTTGTATTATAATTTATTGAGGAAGTGTTTTTGTAATATAATACATATGTCAGGCAGTTTTATATATATACATATATATATATA
>NW_017259187.1:47044-48840 GCF_001594045.1 Atta colombica
GGAATTTATATGATAGTCGAATCAATAGGTGCTTATCCGCGTTGAATCACCGTATTCAGAGATGTTATGTTATAACATTTAAGTGGAATGTTTTCTTTTTTTATTGTAAAATCCTGACACACACGCGCACGCGCGAACGACGTTATAGACATTACCGTAAACAATAACTCGTCATTTCCCTAATTTTCCTTTTGTACCTGGATGATCTTTTCGATAGTTGTGTATCATCCTCGCGGTCACTCGTAAATATATATGTAACAGTATTACTGTAAACTTACGAGCTACTTATCCGAGGGCAGCTATTTCAAGATCAGAGAAGAAGTTATAAATGAAATCTCTTGATGTAGCACGCGTGATGTCTTTAAAGAAACGCCGACTACACAAAAATTATTTATCTCTTGATAACGCTTTAATTATGTTTTCGATATAATCACGACAAATCATTCGTTTTATCATTAGATTCCTTTCTACTGTTTATAAACTTGAGATATATTACAAACTGAATAATTATGTTACTTTAAGGACACCTTATTTGTACATAAATATATTTATACATATACATACATATATATATATATATAAAAAATATATATACATAATATAATTATTCCTATTACAGAAATGGAGTATGTATACACAGCATAATGATACATCCGAGATGCATTAGTGGAGTAAACTTATTTGAATATCGTGCAATGTCAAAAATAATTTTTAAGCCAAAATATATTGAAAATGACAAAGTATTTGAAGAAGAAAATATCGAGATAAATATAGATCCAATTTTAAAGTGTAAGTAGGAATTGTATAAATTGAGCCCATTTCAGTGCTGTAAAATATTATTTTTTTCTACCATACTTTTTAACAACACGCTTGACAACGCCCTGAACAATTAATTTTGCATAATGGCGTGTTACATGTGAATTACAGTTTCAGTCATTCAATAAAGTTATAATGAAAAAAATCAAGATTAAATTAAATTGCCCAGAATCCTTTATTTCTTATATTTTTATAAGTCTTAATTACATTGCGCATTGCGTAAACTGAAAAACAACCCCAAAGTCCAATCTTACTCCATCGTGCAAACTTTAACAACTTTCATCCTCCAATCGCATATAAAATATTTTTACTAGTGTACCAGGTCAAACTTTGATGAATAGAATCAATCCGATTTCGTCAGTAGCTGTGATGAATGGACTAAGAGTGATCGCCACAGCATCTACCTAAATGCGTATGAACATTGCCCTCCTTGTGCGCTCTATCTCTAAGAGCCTTTTCATGATGGAAGCTGGTAAGATCTCGTTTCATAGCATAAGCATCTTCGCCGTCCGCATAATATTTTGGCTCAACTTCCGATACTTCAAACTGCAAGCTGCTTGTGTACAAGTTGAGAGCTGCACGATTACTTCTGCGCACATGCAATGAAACGTATTTTGCTCCAAAACACTCCACCATCGCCCGAGAGGCCTGATTCATCAACTTTTGCGCGATACCTAGTCTTCTGTGGGAGCGCTTTACAGCAAGACTGGTAATATGCCCGTGGGGATTGTCCTCACAGTCTTCTTCCATCTTGGCAAGCACATATCCCACTATTCTTCCTTTCTCATCCTCTGCTACGTAACTCAATTGCGGCCAAGACAGAGCATGGTATAGATAATATTTCATCTGATAATTCTCAGGTAAGCATTGCAAATTGCAATGCTGTATATTCAGCAGGTCTTCTGTAGTAGCACAACGTATATTTACAGACATTTTAGTCGGATATATATATATACATATGTATATATATATATGTATAT
>NW_017259187.1:48940-51092 GCF_001594045.1 Atta colombica
TATTATCAATATTATAAACGATAGCTTCAATATATTGTTCAATATTTAGTCACGACGAAGTTTCTTTATGCGTGCACGACCATTCTTCAAATCATTAACCGACGACGATTCACTCATTCCATTCCCCGTTAACTCTCTCACAAAGCGGAACCGTGATAGAAAGAACGTCCAAACTAAGTACCAACCTGAAAAAGAAATCATAGTATAAATATAATATGCAATTATATAAAAACAAAATAATAATGAAGTAAGCATGATGTTGAGTAAGTTTTTTAATTCAGATTAAAAACTTGAAATATATTTACATTTATTTCTTATTCAAGTTAACAGCATCTTAATAATATAAGCGCTTTAAGCTATTTTAATCATGTATTTCAAATTCTTAGCCCAAATTATAAATTTTATATGTATATATATATATATAAAATTCTATAATTTAATACTTAAAATACATATATTATAATTCAGTATTTTATAATTCAGATTAATGATAGATTCAGTCTACTAGCATATAATAAATTAGTGCATATTAAAGTTGCTTTATATAAAATATCTAAATGCAGTAGCATAATGCAGTAGCAAAATTAACTTTAACAACGAAATAATACAAGTATAATCTGTTAAATATATTGTTAATGTATATATTGTTAATGTAAAAATATCAATTTAAAATATTTATATTTGTGTATTTAACTTTGCATTTAATTTTTCTAATTTCATGTATAACAGTTTTTAGAATACATTAATCTAGTAATGCTAATGATCAAATTCGCTATAATTATTTGGAGTATTCTTATCTCTTGTTCAATTTAATGTCTTAATAATGCAAGCATATTAATCATGTATGTTAGATTCTTAGTCAGAATTATAATTTGTAAAATTTATTACATATATATAAAATTCTACAATGTAGTGCTTAAGTATATTAGCAAGCTCTTTACTGTCCACTAAATGTAAATGTATATGTAAAGCATGATGACATAATGCAAAACAATATGCTGATCACTAATAGCGTTACATACAACGTGAGCTCTATATGAGTGTCGCACTAAATTTACAAAATACTAGAACACAATTAGGTATCTATATACGATCGCATTTACAGTACTAGTACGCAAATCCTAGAGTACAAAAAAAAATGAGAAACTCATGCTGTTGAATCCACATGTTTTTTTTCTCCTGACGTAATTATATCAAGACGTCATGATTAAGGTATCAGCGCTCTGATACGAGTGCTTACCTATCACAACAAGGAGGAACACTATTAATAAACTGAATATCACGGAAAACGCCGTTAAGAAGATTTCCATCGAGATTTCCATCGGGATTTCCATCAAGGAGCAAAAACGAAAAGAAAGAAAGGGAAAAAAGAAAAAAAAGAAAATGCGTGAAAGAAGTGAATTTCCCTACGTCCTACGCCGTGCGCGCGAGCGATGGCATAATTATTCCTCCACGAGGGCAACTTGACGCGAGCAGCACCGTACACGTGCTCGCGACTCAACGATCAACAACAGAGTAACAGGAAGTCGCGACAACGATGACGAGTCCATGCCTTGTCTCTCACACTTGGCACGCCATTTTGAAAATCGAAATCGCAGGTACGCGTACAGGTTATGGCTCCCATCCCCTCCTCACCGAAAATATACCGCGCCGTCCGGACGATCACTATGCGATCTCGCAACTTACCGAAGTCTCGATGCAGTTTAGGTAGATGTCTTGGTTAACATCATCTTCGCGAGCTTCTCAATCCTTTCTGTGACTCCTACCAGTCCTACCGGCGAACAATCCCGCGAACTCCGCAAATGAGCGAGTATATCTAACCTAACGTCACACGACATGCATTGAGACTTCGGAGTTGGAATAAGTTGGGTTGGGGATTGGGGTTGGAGTAGTTTATTTTGCAGCTGCTTAGTGTATGTGGAACATAAGATTGTTACACCTTTTGCACTCACAATAGAACATGTGTAACATAGAGAGCAATCTCACTTATATTTAATGTAGAAGTTAGTTCATCTTTTATGTTATTTTAATGAGAATGATAAAAAACATTGTTTCACAAACAACAATATTAATTATATTTGTTATATTTATTCTCTTTTTTTATATAGAGTTTACATAGAGTTTAGATATCTTAGGTATCTTAAAAATAAAA
>NW_017259187.1:51192-76863 GCF_001594045.1 Atta colombica
CATATCCTATGGATATGATATTAATATGTATTGCTTTCAATGAGTGTTTATACATGTTTATAAAGGATCTCACACTAATTATATGAAAAATTGAATTCTGAATTGAATTAGTTTTCATATATAATGCATATGTAGTGAACAAAAGATATTATTTCCGCCAATGTAGATTAACGTTAATTTCGGTTCAACTTATCTATTATATCTTTTTCTAATTTTAAGAATTAGAAAAAAATGAAGTTGAACTAAGATTAAAATTAATCTATATTGTTAGAAATGAATATTAATCTATTCTTTTTTTAGTTAAATTTCTTGCACAGTTTATCCTTTTTCGCTTTCTTTTCTCCAGCATAAAAAAAGAGAAAGGATAAATTATGTAAGAAATTTAGAGATTAGCCTTATAAACACAAGACTCAATAATGAATAGTTTTTAAGTTATTATATATATTATATAAAAGGTTCCCACAAAGTTTTACACCCTTAATACACTTCAAAAACTATCCATTATTGAGTCTTGTGTTAATAACATGTTTTGTTTATCACACGTTATAAATTATATATATATGCAAAAATTAATTAATTTCACCGGAATCTAATTTTCTATGAAATTAGTACGAGGACCTATATAAATACTCGTAAATTGTTTTATTTTCAAGCAAATATCCACAATTACAATCTCTATATATTTGCATTCATACAATTTTATGCACTGTATATTCGTTTCAATCATCTTCTTCTTTATCTGGTTCTTGTAAATGATCTAATCTAAGTTCTTTCGAGCGATCGACTTTAATCACTGGTCGATTCTGTTTACATGTCCTCTTTGGTTTCTGTCCGATCACATATTCTGGCAAAATGATTTTGCTACTTCTGAATATAGGCTTGTCGTCTGGCTCTACAATATCTTCCATTGTCTCTCTCATTCGTGGTTTTTTAAATGTGATCTGCGACGATGATGACCTTTTCTTAAATTGCGTCTCTGTAGAATTTGATTCGCAAGTCTCAGCGTTCATCTCCTCCTCACATTCGCCAATTTCTTCTTTCTTCCTACGAGCTTTCAATTCTCGCAGAAATGACATAGCAGCCTGTGTGTTACTGTGCTCCGTCATGTCTTCGTTGGATACATCATCCAGAGAATATTTGACCCATTTATGCGGATTTCTGTGATAGTCCGGAATATTTCTGAAATTCGTGCGTGGCGCCGGACCTTCTGGACGCTTAAAAATACTCTCCTTACCGCTAAACCTCTTTGTTTCTCTCTTCTGCCTCCGGTCGTCACTTGAGGCTGGCCTTTTCCTTTGTTCGACCATCTCCATATTGTCCGTCTCCGGTTTGTCATGTTTATTGCAATTACTTTCCGCAATCAAGAGCTGATCGAATAGTGCCTGCTGCCTATTGGCGAATGCTGCATCACCACCGCGTAGAGTAAAATTATTTGAGGTATGCATTTTAAAAACAGCGAGGCTTCTTGGCTACAATTATTCATTTTACAAATTTATCAGGATTTTTTAAATGATGAATTCAATATACATTAAATATCACATATTACAAACCTCGAAGTTGATGTTAAATTAGTTTACCTTTGGTTATGTTGACGTTTTGTTTCGCAACAGTAATATTGCAGAAATGTTTCGTGATGAATCGATTTTCGTTAGTTGCAAGTAAATACAATAAGCAGGATATACTTTAATTCTGCAATTGGAAGAAATGGATGGTGAAATAACTTCTTTCATCCATTCTGATCCATTCCATCCATTCTCTCACTTTTAATTCTTTCTCTTTTTCTTTCTAACGTCTATAGTACATCTATTTCATTTCAAGTGAAGAATAGTGCAGAAAGCTACACGGATGATTCCATTGTAACCTAACCTAACCTAACCTTAGCTTTAAGTGTCCAATTATACGAGCTGCACGAGCGGGAATGGTTATGCCAATTTCGAATGACGTACTGCGAAGTTCAGGTACAAACATTCTGCTTGTTACTCGCAGGAATCAATGCGTTGACACCGTAACGTGTTTCGTCTGACAAAATGAGTAAACGATTGAAGCTGGCTGGTCTCTCGGCATCAAGAACTTTACGTTCAGGCAAAACCTTCGTTAACGCAGACTCCTCGGAGAAAACGTCACCCTACTTCGGTGATGAAGAGAAAAGATTGGCGAGGACTAGCACAAAGAAACATGTACTGATTAAGATCAAGCATGAAATGGTAGAGAACGAAACAAATATCAAAGAGACACCAATAAAAAGTGAAAATGTGGAGCTGTCGACAGATGTACAAGATATCAAGACTGAAGAATGTGAGATAAAGAACGAGAATGTAGAATTCAAATTGGATCCAAAGAATGTTGAAGATAAGAAACAGTGGATGCCACCGAATTGGGAAACTATTCTTGAAAATATTAAAGAAATGAGAAAGAGCGAGACAGCTCCAGTTGACACAATGGGCTGTCACAAGTGTACAGATCCTGATGCCAGTCCTGTAGTATCTAGATATCAAGCACTAGTAGCTCTGATGCTGAGTAGTCAAACAAAGGATCAAGTCACTCATGCTGCTATGCAGCGTCTGAACACTTATGGTTGTAAACCAAATATTATAGCAACTACTTCTGATGATGATCTAGGCAAGCTTATATACCCAGTTGGATTTTGGAAAGTAAAAATCAATGCTTATTTATTTACAAGATTTTTCTTATCTTAAACTTCTTGTTATGTTTATAAATTCATTTACTAACCCATTTAAAAATTTATTTTCTTTTTAGTAATTTTTGTTTTAATTTTTGTTTATATGTTAAACTGTTAAGTTATTTGTAATTATACATATTTTTATGAATTTCCTATTAAGTTTACAGTTAATAATTTTTTTGTATTAAAAATGTTTTTTTTCTTTTTAGAAAAAGGTAAAGTATATAAAAAAGACGTCAGTGATCCTTCTAGACAAATATGGAGGTGACATACCAAAAACAGTAAAAGAGTTGTGCGAGTTGCCAGGAGTAGGTCCTAAAATGGCTCATTTATGCATGCGAACTGCCTGGGGAGAAGTATCTGGTATCGGGGTGGATACACATGTTCACAGAATAGCTAACAGATTAGGATGGGTGAAAAAATCGACCAAAACACCAGAGCAGACGAGAAATGAGTTGGAAGATTGGCTTCCTAAGCCTTTGTGGAGCGAAGTAAATCATCTCCTCGTAGGATTTGGTCAAGAAACTTGTCTACCTCGATTTCCTAAATGTTCAGAATGTCTCAATAAGGATATTTGTTCCTTTGCTTCAAAAGGTGGAAGAACAAAGAAATGATAAATGCATGTTTATAATGTAATACTTTTTACAAAATATATTTATTTAAAATTTGTGCAGTAAATTTATCAAATTTCCTAGCGCCTAGATTTCTTTTTACTCCTCTTGCCACGTTTGTGCACTAGCCCCTGTGTTTTCTGCAATTTTTGTTTATTTTGTTTTTTGTTTTTTTGTTGTTCTAATCTTTGTTTTTGTTGAAATGCCTTACTTTTTTTTATGCGTTTTAACGCTGCTTTTTTTATTTCTTGTTTTAATTCTTTTGCAGATTTTATCTCATGACTGTTGGATTTAGATTTTGGCTGCACTTGATTCTTACATTTCTCTTGCAACGACATTCCCACAATCTTATCATCATCGTCGTCATTGTAACTTTGGTCACTTTCATCATTTTCTTGTTCTTCTTTTTCTTCTGTAATTTTGTTTTCACCTATCCATTTTTTTCCTTCTTTAAGATCTGCAATGTTCAACTCTAAAATACTAACTGTATGACTATCTAGATCAAATTCTTGTTGAGATAATAATTCTTGCAGCTCTGGGACGACTTGATTCGATAATGATTTCTTATAACGTTCTCGTGCCTAAAAAGAAATATCTTTTTTCAATTCTTCAAGAAATACTTTATTTTATTTTATAAAGTAAAATAATATGTGACTCACTTCTTGTTTAATTTTCTTTCGTTCTTCTTTTAGTTGTTGCTGTAACTGTTCCTGAGCCTTCCTTTTTCGTTCTAGTTTCCTCTTACGAAATCCTCCTAAAAATTCTCTACATTTTTGGATAAATATAAATTAATTTGTATCAACATATATGTAAGTACATGTCAATTACAAGTTTTGCACATTAATTACCGTCGTTTCTCTTCATCGAAGACAAGCGTGATCTTTTTTCGCCTTTTCGGTTGGCTGGGTTTTCTATTTACATTAAGTAATTGTGGTTGAGAATTTTTAAACATAATTGTAATTATATTTACGATAGGTTATTTCCTACACTAGTTACTAGAGATTGGTTATCGAAAAATACATGTGTTGATCGTACGATCATGAACTGCAAGTGCAAACAAGTGCAAATGTGATACGACTTCTGCAAAATACCATGGTGGAAGGACTCGGGTGTGCTCTTGCGCATACATTTCTAACAGCAAATGAGAACGTGGCATCATATGCTGCCATGTTGTAGCGGTTATTTGAATTAAGCTTTATTATTTTGCCTGTTATTATTTTACTTATTTTACTATTATTATACTTATTTATTTATATTTGCTGACAATATAATACATTTGATTTTATCTTTTTTTATAATAAAAATTAATTTTCCACATTTTATTTGACAAATACCCATTTTGATCTCTCGAACTATCACAACAAAATTTAAAATTAATTTTTTTAGAATTTTTATAGGTATAAATCGAATATTTAAATATTATTTATTTAGAAGATTGCAATACTCTCAGTATTTCCATATCTATCTATTGCATAATAAATTAAATTTTGTCATAAAATCAGTCATAAAATAAATCTAAAGATCTATCTTCTTAATCATCTTAAGGCAGACAATGAATTAGGATTATCTAGTTCTAATTTAGCTTTAAAGGAGACACTTCTTATAAGCACAGTAAACACGTAATACAATACTAGATTTATTATTAATCTCACACATACATTGAAAATATAGATTACAATTTTGAATGCAGAAATATACTGTTTAGAAATGATGCAAAAATACAGGAATGAAATTTTACACTTGTATTTATAAAATAAAGTTTATTATCATAAGATTTATCCCCTGCCTCTTCCAGGTTGAGATCCACCTGGTTGATTCTGTTGATTCAGCCAAGGTGCCGAACCAGTACCTTTGCCTCTTTGATTTTGTCCTCTCCCTCTGCCACGAGCTGGAAACATTTTATTACATAAAATTATCAAATGTATATAAGTGTAACATATGCGAATCTTATCTTAAAAAGGATTTAAACTAACAAGAAATATTTATTTTGCATACACATTCTTAAATATCTTATATTATTAAATATTGTGCATAAAACCATTAATATTATTTTCTAATTGAATGATTAATAATAATGATTAATAATATAACTTAATTACTTTCTATTTAATTATTCCAATATAATTCGATTTTAAAACAAATATTAAAATTTTATTTCTATTCGTTTTTCTTTGTTAGATCCAAGAGCTTGTTCTGATATACTGTCAGTACTAAAAATCTATAATCCATGTTAAGTCCATTCTACAATTGTATAAGTATAGTTGTGTAAGTAGTTGTAGTTGGAAGAATTAATAAATATTATATTTATCAGATTAGAAATTAAGTTCTCTTTCTTTTGATTGATTGATTCCAATCTAATTCAATTTCTGACACAGGATTAAAACAATTGTAAAATGGACTTCACTATACTACAGATTTTCAAAATTAACAGTGTATATCAGAATAAGACCCAAGTTTCTACTAACTTAAAGTAATTTTAATCTCAATTTACTCTTCACTTTCTTTTAATTTTAAAAGATGAATTTAGAAAATGAAAAAGAACTTAGAAAATTTATGAAGAGAAACTCGAATCGATTAAAATTAATCTATATTGATAGAAACAAACATTAATCTTTTTCTGCTTTCTTTTATAAATATCCATGTTTTTCAGAATATAGTATAAAGATTTATATAGTATAAAGATTTTTAGAATATAATATTGCACGGTTAATAAAACTGTTAACATTAACAAATACTGATTATAAACTGAAATATTATTGATTATGTATATAATATTGATGGATTAAATTGATGGATTACATAGAATACTGACAAGATGAAATTTTGATTCTCAAGCAACAGTATTGCTTTATTAAGATCCATATCACAGTATATCAGAATAACAATAAATAATGTACACAAAACTAAAGAGAAATATATTGTCAATAATACTGATCGATAAGATTGTAAAAATACTGAAAATATTGATGCATACTGTCAGTAATATTAATTCGATATTACTGATCATTATTATTAATCATGTAGGGTTACCTAACTTCGTCTATTAATTTGAACAGATTGCAGGAGTACACAAACCTTGAGCTCGTAATATTGCGGACTTTCCTCTACCGGCTGTGCCCGATCCTTTGCCACCAGGTCGTTTAAACATAGGTGCGTTTTTCAACATATCTGGTAATATGAGAAACCTAATTTTCGAGCCGCGAATGTATACATTCTCTAGCTGTCCCACTTGGCCATCCCGATACGTCACTGTAATATTCTGCATTTGACAATTCATATTATCCTCGGCTTCTATCAATTTGCCACGATATACCTCGCCGGTATTCGTCTCACAGGTTATAATATGACCCTCAGCCTCGTGGAGCACTTTAATGGGAACTCCGATTGACATTGTCGCTAAATAACGCTGCGGACGCTTTTCTTAACTTTAAAAATTCTTGTAAACCGTAATTTTCATTAAAAATATTTTTATTCCGTATTTTCCTCTATACTTCAAAAGCGTTGCAGCAAACGCAGCGACTATAACAATATGAACTATATGAAATAACGAGATACATGATATAAGAATACTCCTAGATGTTCCGTTCCAATGATTGCGCAGTAGCAGCGTAAATTTGGACAAAATTTTGATTGGCTATTTCAATATGCCAACGCTATATTATACGCAAGAAAGTTAATTTGAGCAAAAATTTGATTGGTTGTTTCCAGTATTGCTATCGCCATTAGCGCAACGGAACACCTGATATTCTTACATCATGATGAGATACAAGTCAATAAGTGTATCGATATATCGAAAAAGATCGATGTCGATTGTCTTTCCTGAAATAAATTAATTTCTTATATAAATATTCTTTTAAGCATCTTTATTGGATATTAAATATTAATATATAATTATTTTTTATTTGACTTGATTATTTCCTCACATCTTTATTCTTGGAAAAAATATTGCGCATGCAATATTGGAAAGCCAGTTCTACATTAGTTGCAAACCGATTGCAAGTTTGTTGCGACAGCCAATCTGAAGCTTGCATTTTGAAATCAACGCTTCATATTGGCTGATCGCAACAAACTTGCGATCAGCTTGTAACTAATGTAGAGCCAGCTTTATAAATTCAAGAAGCTCTCAGAAATGGAATAATAAATCTGTTTTTGTGAAAAAAGTGAGAAAAAAGTTCTAATTACAGAAATAAAAAACAGATCCAATGGGTATGTCAATTATGTATGTGATTGCCGAAAAGCAACTTTGCAATTGTTAAGTAAAATTCTTTAATATGATTGGCTTGCTGAACATTGTTAAACATTTCATATTACTACATTTTCATGCAATCGGTTGTGTCTTTTGGATATGATTTTAAAATCATGAAATACTGATTTGCATGATGGAAACACCATGCTTCGATCAATCGCAATGCTAAGCTTGTAAAATAAAATGGTCTACGCTGAATGCCTACAAATATTAAGTTACACTACGTTACATCGTTATGTAAATTCATTAAAATATCTCGATTTCTGATAGAGATTGCGGATTTTATGAATAAAAAAAACAAACGTATTTACATTTATTAAAGCTTAAAAACCCATTTATCCTCACATTTTGCTCATTGAAATATGCAATCATTATCACATAATGCCTTATTATCTACATTACTTTAAATTCTTTCCGTTCATCGTGGGTGTTGATATTCATACAATAATTGTAAATACGATCAAAGAGGCGTTTACGAGACTCAATTTTACGCAATTTTACATATAGAGGAAGTTCTAACCAAATTAAAAAAGATTAAAATAAAATAAAATAAAAAATCATTTTCTTCGAATATCTAATTTCTCACAACATTTTTATTAATGTGAAAATCGCGTTTGTTCCTTTTCATGTTTTATTTTCCTTCTCATCATGATATTTTTTTCTTTTAATAATTGTAAATATCTATTTTAGAAATATACTTCTATGTATTATTTTAACTTTTTATTATATTTTTCGATAAACTAACGCATTAATAATAATTTTTTAATAATGTATCATATAATAAAATTGCTAAAATCAGGTGTGTTGTATTACACACAGAATGTATAAAAAATATAAAAAAAACAATGCGATTCACGTTTATTATTAAATTTTTTAAAGGCATCGTTATACGCATAACAATATAAATTTCGGTCAAGATAGCATCGAGTATTCAACGTGATAAAAGATAAACCGTTTATTGCAGCAAAAATTTTCATTACAGAGAAAATAAGGTCGCACCTCATTCAAATACGTTCGGGAGAAGTTACCTCATCTCTTCTCTCTTTTTCTTTGTACATTACGGCTACAATATAATTCGATGAGGTGCTAATTAAAGAACCCTATACAAAGTAGTCGAGAACACACAAAAAACGATTTCCGGCTTTCGTTTAGGGGCGATGCATTTATATATATTTTGTTTTTAAATATACATAAATATAGTCTGCTATAATTATTAAACGTTTCAAGAATTGTCAAAAGGGCCCGTAAAGGCCTGGGAAGAAAGAGGATGAGGCGTCGTTGAGGAATAAGAAGGAGGGAAAGAGGGAAAAAGCGTAGCACACTAACTTTCTTTACGTACGCGAAACCTAAATGTCTAAAGCATTTCAAAGAGGATGGTAATTGTAATCATATAATATATATTAAAGTTGATGTTACTTTTTTAATAGCTTAAACGTACTAATATCAATCGTAATAATTACAAGCATCGTGTTACGTCCTTATATAGTCAGCCAAGTACGATCATCGCTGATAAACTTTTTTTTCCTCTCTCTCGCTCTTTTTTTCTCTCAATCTCTCTTTTTCTCTCGCCTCTCCTATAAATCATTTATGTTTCCGCACGCATTCCTCTGCCTCATTCTCCCAGGCATCTCTATTCTTCACATACGCATTCCCTCAATCACTCTCTTCCTCTTTCTCTTTCTCTCGGTCATTCTATCGCTCTCGCTAGGCAAGATTATTCCGATATTGCGATACACGTTAGAAAAATATGCTATGCCTAAAATAGGATGAAGGCCTGAAGGCAACCATTCCGTCGATATTACTGATAATCGGTGTCTGTGTATGTAATGTGTATGTAATGTGTACGTGTAAATGTAAATGTGTATACGTGTTAACATGGTGTGCGTTTTTTTTCTATACACGATTCTGATTTCTCTCATCAGCGTTCTTAAAAAGGTGCGCCAAAAAGGAAAAAAGAACAGATCCATCGACAACAATAATATCTTGATACAAGATAAAATATATGTATGTATATATATATATGTATATATTGTCTATGTGAAATCGGCGCATATAAGTCGTCCCGTAAAGATCGCGGAGAAATCGTGCTCAAATTATCCATTGATGATTATACCGAAAGTGTAGTCTTTTTCGATTGCCTTAATTTCTAGGTATCGTTAAGTCGCAAAAATTTTCTGGAAACTTTCAGCTGCGACGCTGACGTATCCGAGGAGAAAATCGTTCGCGGCTGGAGTACTTTCGGCGGCGACACGTGAAATATATTTGGTAACTTAATACGGGATAACTAATGCAGAGCATTCGCTTACTTGAAGCTGAAGAAAGAAAAACACATAAAAAACTTGATAGACCTTACGATTACACATTTAACAGAACGCTTCATATATTTATCGAAAATAAGATATTTGATGTACATTTTTCGATGCGACGCAAAAACAATTTTTTTTTAGGCGGATAATATTTATACAAGTCCACTAATTACAAAACAAAAAATAAAAGCACGGCAGCACAATTTAGATTAAGCGCTTTGTCCCAAAATAACACAAAGAAAAAAAAATAGAAGAAAACATTGCTACTTTGTTTTACGTGAAAATTGCAAAGTCGCACAGTGTGTTTTTTTTTAAATATTCTTTTCGTTAAAGATCCAAACTCAACTCACTCATGAAGTTCTCAAGGAATTGACCTATACGTGAGGCGTAGTTTGCGCAGTTTTATCGTCTTCATTCATCTTGTTTTACAGGAATATAATAAAGCTGGACAGCTATAGCACCTTTTCATGTATGCTATAACTTTACAAACATGTATAAGTATTTACGAGCGAAAAATGGAAAGTAAAATTCGGCACGAGTTTTAAGCGCGGAGAAGAAAAATAGAAGTATGTACGTGAATTATAAAATTTATCAGTGTAATATCCTTCGCGCACGGTTTTAGTATACGTTCACACTTTACAAACTTTAATAGTTCTCTTCTTTCGTCGTTCATATAATGCCCGGCCTCTCTAGACATTTTATTAATCATTTATTCTTACATTATGCGCTGCTGTGCAGCACCGGAATACCTCGCGCAGCTACCCTACAAAACTCGTAAAACAAGCAAAAATAAAGAAAACGAGTATAAACTAATCGACTTCAACATTAACAATTCATTTATGTTCTAAGAGAAATCGAAGAAATACGTTAAAGAGGGGTTTAATTTACAAATCCCAGATTGGCGGCCGTAGTGTAAATAATTATTTGCAATATAGGTTGAAACATATTTAATGAGTAATAATTGCTGGTTATATTCACGTGAAATTGGACATAAACACACAGTACTACTTATACTTCATTGCATTATTTATGAATCAATAGACTAATATACTTAATAATTATTAGACTAATTATTAACCTAAGATTGTGATCACCCATCAACGTCAGCCATTACCTAAGCAACATTCCCTATTTTTTACTTTTTGATATATATAAACGAAACAGTAATGTATAAAATTTCTCGAACAAACCAAAACTTCTAAGAAGACGTCCTGGATCGACTGACCGCACCAAGAGTTCTGCCTTTACGTAAAACGAGCTTCATATTTTCGCAGAATTTTCCATTTAAGTAAATTAATAAACATAATATAGAATAATCATAAACCGTAATAATCATGAAGATAATAATAGGTAATAATAGTAATAAACTGGCAGCAGTTAGTAACCAGGTATATTCTCAATTAAAATTCTCTCGCTAGATGACAATCTGAAACTTACATGGCACTGGCATCCAATTACGAATCAATCACTCACGCGCACACATTCTAATTTGCAATCTTTCGTTTATTTGTTTTGTCTGATATTCGTTTCTTTTCTTCATTTTTCTATCTTACCTCGACATTCAGCTACAAAACAATTTTACTGTCGCTCTTGTGCGCTCACTCATTCATTCTCTCGCTCGCTTACGATCTTACACGCTCGCTCGTTTCACCCCTCGACGTGCGAATCAGCTGCCAGATAATTTATCTCGTTTTCTGCGTGTTTTTTTTTATATTCTGTTTGTTTATATAGTTATAATAACCATTTTCCCAACGACTACACACTAAATAGTTCAAATTTTTTGCACTTTTTCACCAACAACAACTGGATTGTTGCGCCGAATTTCTTGAGCGCCCATTTCTTTGTAATCGAATTTGCAATCGTGCTTGTCACTGTATCGATGCACGGCGCAGAATAGTCCTCCACAACGGCACTCAAATCCTGCAAATTTATCATTGTCAAAACAACATCCACTAACAACATCATTAACTAATCACATTGCATCGCACTTACCAGTCAAACCAACTTTTTTACGACATACAGCACAACGATTTTTCTTCTTCTTAGATTCTTTATCAGTCTCTTTGCCATCAAAGGAGTCATCTACATCGCCACTACTCGCTGATGAACCTTCAGCTACTGCACTGCTTACACCTACTTCACTTTCCTGATCTTCTCTGTTTACCTGTTTGACAGAAGTAACACATACCGTATAAGAATAATGAAAATAATTATTTATTGTTATAGTTATTTTTTAAAAGTTTCCTTTCTTGATATCTCTTATGGTATCCTATTTTAAATTTAATGGAAAGAATTGCATTATTATGTTACAGAAACATATAAATCCTTATATTAATAATTGATTAGATATAAATTTGTCTACATCATTTAGAAAAATAATAAGTATAACAAATAAAACAGATTGTTCAATAAATTTTCATTATAATCATTATCAGAATTTAAATGTTTCAATTAGGTATGTTGCATCACTCCCTCTTAAAAATACAGATAATCTATTTTTATAGATAATATAATTATATAATTTTTCTCTTATCTACAGTCCATGAATTTCTATAAGATAAACTTTCATTAAAACAATGCGAAAGAAGCTATGAATATATGCTGCAGTTTAATATTTCGAACAATTTCTTATATTCTTTCCTTTGGCTGTTTTGAAAGCTTTATTATGTTTTACTAAAAGACTAAAAACAATTGATGTATACGACCTTGTGGGTTCAGGACTGCTTATAAGCGCTATTTTCTGCAAATTAATGGAAAGAACAAAGGCGTTACGTTTGTGCAGAGCAGCTATGAAAAAGAGATGGTAATACTCACTTCTTTGGGACTGGGTAGATCCGACGTTGACTGAGGTATAGTAGGAATGGTAGGTTGGGCCGTCGTTCCTGTAGCTGCTGGGCTACCAAAACTGCTTTGCAACGTGCCAGCGTTGCTGGAGACAGTCTGTGAGGTTGGTACGGTAGCAGCTGACACTGGTGGCTGCTGCTTCTTTTTTAGATTTTCCTTATAGCAAAGGGAACAAAGGCCATCAGTAGCTGGCGAGCCATAAAATCCACAGCCACTGCGACACAGAGCTTGCATAGGATTAGACTCTCGTTCCATAACTCTCGTCTTTTATTAGTGTACACTCTTCGTAAATCAAGGAAACTTCTGTTTATATCCTAGTTGCGATCACTGCCTTGAGAAACAGTGGAAAGTTGCAGTCAGCTTTGTGTAGGATAACTAGGTGTAGTCCTTTGCTGCAGCTCTCTTCCCAATTGCTCCTCTGCAACCGTGTGTCACCATGTACTCACCTGTTTAAAAGTAAATCATGCAATTAAGCAAAGGATAAAATAAAATGTCAATCAAGATCTTATATTACAAAGTTTTAAACTATAAAACTTATGAATAGATAATATAAACTTGTTACACATAAAATTATACACGTAATTAAAATATATGTAAATATAACAATATTATCATCTCATAAATTTAATTCTTATATTTAAATGTCTAAATAATTATTTTTTATACATGTACATCAAATGGTTATTTTTTTATACAAATACATCAACAACAGTATGTATTGAGAGAATATAAAGTACGTTAAAAATTAAAACGCATCATAAACAAGAATGACAAAGCCAAATCACAATCAAAGATCACAAAGAGTACTGCACTTCATAAATATTAAACTTGTGGTGTTACAATTAATTCATAAAATATATTACATTATCGCGATCTTTTTTATGACAAAGAAATAAATGCGAAGACAACACAATTAAAAGGAACAACATCAAAATCACAGAATATAAAAGCTACAAAAGAGGAAATCCGAGATGACGACGTTTTTAAGACGAACGATAATGATGACGAGCGTTTAAGAGAAGAAAAGCAGGCAAATTTTCGAAAATTTCAGATAACACGATGTGTACTTAGCAAGAAAATGGGACTTCTCACAATTTCTCCTGCTTCCTGCGTCATGCAAGGTCAGAACATAAATATCTTCAATGAGGTATACCCTTGAGATCTGTGGACACGCCGAGGCACTCGATAATAACCGAAATTTCAACAAAAGGAGACAACAATGTGGGAGAAAAAGGAGATCCGATGCTCCGACCGCGAGGCCAAAACGTGAGCGCGACAGAGAGCGAGAAGGCGAGAGAGCTCTGGTGGGAGCGAGCGAGAGCGCGAGAGGAAGAGGGGAAAGCACAATTCCTAGGAATTTTTACTACGTCATCTTGGCGATCTGATATTTCGTTTTCCTTCCCTTTTGTTCCGCAGCTTTTGATAAGGCAGCTTAGGTAGCCAGGGACTCTCGGGCAGCTCGTAGCCCGAGAGAGAGAGATCATCAACGGAGACGACGGGATGGGAAGGCGTGAATCGTGATCGCGTGCAGCGTTACGATATTACTCACTTTCCAACACGCAGCCGTGTCGCAACCGATGCACAACATGGAGTAGGAATTTGTGCGAGGCATTTAAGTGGCGGCAGCCGTATCCTCTTATCGCGATCCGCGGACACCCCGCTCACAATAGGACTGTCGGGAGAGAATCGCCTGTCTCTTTCCCACGTCACGATGGCTGTCTCTCTCTTCCTCGTTTTATAATCCTCCCGCGGCGCACTTCGCGCAGCACGCGCAATCACCAACGAAACGGGGCTTACGGGGCAGCCTTCGCCTCGCGTTCCCGTGCTTCCCGTTCCCGTTCCCGTGCTTCCCGTGTGTGGTGGTGGCGGTGGTGATGGCAGCGGCGGCGGTGGCGGTGACTGCGGCGACGGACGAGCCGTGGTGGAACGCGCTGTGAACGTGGCCGTGTTCGCTCGCGCACGCGGATCGTCCAGACTTCCCCGACGCTCGATATTATCTCCAATCCACGCTAGCCCGCAAGGACGGAGGCGAAACAACGATAACGACGGGCGAATGTTTTCATGATGGCGATCGGTCGACCAAGAGACAACCAGAGACGCGCTGTGTGCACTGTACTGGGCTTTTGGGCGGACGCGTAAGCGACGGCGGCGGACGCGGTGAACGGCGACGGCGGTTGCCTTGCCACAACCGCTTACCGCTTACCGCACTCCGCAGCGGCGGCGGCGGCGACGGCGCATCTAGCGCCGATCGTGGATACACGGAACTTCAACCGTTCGCCGTCATCAGCACAGCTACGCGCTCGGTTGGTATACATGGGTATACACCCCGAGCTGCCTCGAGGACTACCGCGCGCACTTTCTCCCGCTCTCGCAGACTCCCTCTTTTGACGAGAGAATTTCTTCGGCGAAAATTTCATCGTCGATCATCGCTTCCCACGATTTCGTATGCGGCACGCAACCGAGAGCGCCGGTGATTTCCGAACGCTCTCCGGCGAGAACGATTGGCTCTAATTGAATTCAATTGAAGCCGCGAATCGTAAAAAAAAGCGGGACAAGTCCACTTTTTGACACACTCTCGACACGGTTCTCAGCTTCTCGGCCGCGCGAGCTATTTGGAGATTATTCTATGTAAAGATGAATTTTATGCTTTTATAGTGAAGATATTTTATACGAGAATATATGTCACTGATATATCACGTTATGACCGGTTATGAATACGTGGTCTAAAAATGCGAGGATCTGTGTCATTTTTTTCAAATCAATGAAAGATTCAAAAGTCAACGAAATGCAATTCAAAATATAAATCAAATTTTTTTACATACAGATAAACAGTTCTATAAATTTCTCCAGGTGACAACTTTCTGCCTTCAACGAGATTAAGACATTAAATTGTTAGCTGGGTCATCGATCTACTGTATTATTAGCTTTGTTCTCTAATTGAAAAGGAAATGAGAATATACTTAAATGTGACACAAATTCTCTCATTATGATCAGATCCAAATTAATTAGGAGATGATATTTAAAGAGCTCATGTTTATGCTTCCGCACAGTTCATGAAAAGTTAAAACTATGAATTTATAGCAAATTAGAAGCATAACACTTTTTTCTACAAATTAATTTCGCAAAATTCAAACACATACAATGCCACGTATCTATATATATTTTCCATATATTTTTAATGAAGAGTGCCCCAAAGAGTCTGACCTCAATTCTAGATGATTAAATTGATGATTAATTTGGAATCTAGTGTCCAAATTTTTATTGTTGAAACATATATACATAATAATAAAAATTTACCTGTATATTATAATAATAAACGTGACGTTCAACTATTTGTAAATAGAATTAAGGATTCGCTGCAACAAGGAACTAACCTATATTTTGCAAAAACGAAGAAGATAAACTCTAAAGTTAAAATGATGGGAAAAATATATTTATTTTCTGTTTATATTACAAAATGTCGTTTAGCCCACTGGTGCTTTTAGTTAACAAAAAATAAAGGAAGATTTGCGAAAAGGGCGTGATCAGACTATAAGATTTAATCTCATTAAAATTCAACTGCTTAAAGCGGTTCTCGAATAAAGAGTATCTTTATTTGAATCAAATGGTACCTCTTCCCTATCGGTTATAAGGGGTCGCAGGAGGTTAAGAATTGGGTCAACCGTCTCGATCGGGAAAAAGTTATTAGAACGAGCATATAGAACCGTACCGAAATAGTAGTTGAAAGCATATGCATGTATGTTCGAATGTCTGACGAGTTTTCTATCGATATCGAATAACCGAGTGAATTATAAGTATGCCGAACTGAAATGCATAATTCGCCACACCTAGTATCTTTAGAAGATAAAATGAAGGGTAACTTAATCCGACAGGAAAAGGATAACTTTGCTTTCGTAGAATTCAACCATTTAAGCATTCAATTTTCTGATTATATATACACTGAGAAAAATGTTTGGTTGGATTAATTGGAATTCTGATTGAAAATGGACAAATCAGAATTTTTTGATTAAATCTATTAAAATTCTAATAATAATGATCTGAAATTCTGATTGATATAATTAGAATTTTTTGGTTCGTCCATCTTCAATCAGACATTTTTCTCAATGTATATATTTCGCAAAGTATTTATGTAACGATAAATATATGTAGATCTTCAAATAAAAAATTTTCAAATTTCTCAAGATAAATGTATAATAATACGTTAAAGAATTTATCTCGAGATAATGAGCTTTCGAAATTATAAAATTATTTCACAGACAATCGCAATTTAAAACGTACGAAAAGTGCAAAATATTTCCTGAGTAACATTAGTATTAATTGCATCAGATATTAAGCATAAAAATTTTTTATTAGGTTCTGATAAGCTTCAAACAGCATAAAATTTAGCTATCGTGATCATACGTAATCGCGTGTTCACTTAATCAGAATATTGAAAGACTTGACTTATGACCGTGATTTCTCAAATAAAATGCTTCAACGAAGAATTGTCAAAGTTCACTAGACCTTAATATAGACAACTGCAATGCGCGTAATATAAAATACATATACATGTACAAAGCAGGAGAATATAATTTTAAACTCTCCGTCGAAACACAAAAAATTCAATTTTAACAAGTGACAAACAAAAACACATCGTGACAAGACGTGTCCTCACCTCTAATTGCGCGAGAGAAATATCTTTCTCGAGCAATTGTATCATGTTAACCTCGCGAAAAGAAATCGTCGCACGAAATTGCACGTGAGGGACAGAAAGCTGAAATTTGTAAAAGAGAGGGTCTGCGGGATCGGAGCAGCTATAGAAACGCCGCGATGCGGTGATCAGCGGACGGCACTGAAGTGAGGCGATAATGCGAGGAAAGCGAATGGATAAGAAAGGGGCAGCGGAGAAGGGAGGGGAAGGGAGAGGGGAAGGGAGAGGGCACGCGCGCTCACAACACCAACGCCCCGATGCGGAGCTTTCTAATACCAGCAGACCCGCCGATCAAATCTTTCCCCCGTAAGGTGTTTCCAATGCACGCTCCTACGCTATGCGCGACGGAAAAGACTGGGACAGGTGGCACGACAACGAATTTTAATACGGCGATTACTCGACGTTTAATTCCAGTCTCGCCCGTCGTCTCTCACGCTCGTGTAATTCTGTGGCGCCGCCACGGAAACGATATCTCCTACGCCAAACATCGCCGAGCAAACTCCGATCACCAAACACGCGCTTCTCGAATGACTTGCTCGCCTCCGAGCGAGGATGTTACTATGTTAGCTGTGATAAAGCACTCCGCTTTCAGCCTCTCTCTCTCTCTCTCTCTCTCTCTCTCTCTCTCTCTTTCAGCGATAGAATTTTACTCGAATTGAATCACTAAAACGTAATTTTTCATTAAACATAATTATTGTTAAGTAAATTTTGATATACGACAAAGATTTCCATTTGTTTCACCTATTAATGAGAAAACCTATTAATGTTATAATATTGTTAATATATGTAATTAGCATTCTCGAACCTCTTAGATTCGAAAGTTTCGAATAGCTCGGATATAATCATCATAGAAACTGAAATCCGAATCGAATCTGGCCTTCTTTTCGAAAAATATCGCGTTCAAAAATACGTTACAGATTATATTACAGGTTTTTGTGATTCAGATTAAAATATATAAATCCTGAGTCCGATTTTTTATCTTGGAACGAAGTGAAAATGATAAAAATAAGTAAATTTACTCTAGTGACCAATAAAATGATAAATATTCCAATACATTCGCTCACTTTCACCACATTCCAAGATACATAACCAACCGCCGATTCAATCAAAAAGTGACTTCTTAGTTCTTAACAATAGCTTAATGACGAATATTAATAAGACACTAATAATACTAATAAGACGTCATTAAAATGTCACCTTGCTACTTCAATTCATATTTCAATAATTCAGTCGCTTTCCTCGGATAAAATTCAAATGATATTTCGAAAGAAAGATTATTAACGGAAAGAATTAACAAGCGTTACAACACGAAAAAAAAAACGCTTAAAATATCACGCGAAAAAGATCGTAAATATTATATAGAGGATGTTTGTTTCATTTACTCGAAATTATCGTGCAACGCTTTGTACTCGCAAGTAGACACCGACGCGAGTAAACACCGACAGTTTTGCACAATCCATCGAAAAGTAATTTCTCCCTCCACTTTCGACCCGCGAGCCAACTTAATCGGGCTTTCACCCCACTTTTGCGCTCTTCGTCGAACCCGACCGACAACACGGACGCGACATGTGAAATTTTGACAGCTGCAATACCACGTCGATGTGACGTCAAATGGGTAGAACGACACTGCGCAAGTGAAGAGAGAAAATTAAATGACATTTAATTAATTTGGCCCAGCATTTTCTGCAATGTTCTCTCCTTTATTCTTACTCATTCTAATTTTTTTTTTTTATTTGCTTCGTCCAATTCATTCGAGAGTTATATTTTAGAAACATTCCTAGGAGTTAATTCTTCTCAGATTTTTCTATAATTTGAAACATTTATATGAAGACATATACACTTCACGTGTCACGAACGGTCCACTCAAATTTATATGCTTATTTAACACAAGATGAACATATTAGAAGATAACACAGATATATATTAACAATATTATTTAAAAATTAAACGTAAAAAAATAATATTGACACAGTTTATAAACAAACCTGGGAACATTTTTTTCATTAAAACTAATATTTATGATATGTTAAATCAATATTTTATTCGTTCAGCTTTGAATTTACGTTTAAAAACATTATTTTTTTGTTATTTTGTTCATTTATTCATAAAATGTTACTTTGACATTAAGAAATGCTGACAATTAATTTAAATATAATATGTTCAACACCAAATTTAAGGATTTGAGTGGATCATTTCCAAAATACAATAATACAACATACAAATATAAATGTTTTTTAGTGTGAAGATCTGCTTCACTTTTTGAAAGCGTTGCTTTCACATTCAGAATCTTTATTTTCTCTCTTTTCAACGCCCAAATATATATTTATCTGTTTAAAGTACGATAATTTTTAAGAATTTCAAGCAACGTGAAAAAATTTATAGTTTTTCTTAGTTTTCCTTGACGAAGTTAGAAACCTTCATAATCATTTTATTCGCGCGATAATTCTTGAGATTTACGAGACAATAGCTTTAACATTGTTCTTAGTGACGTCACAACTACGTCGTCATCGGTTATAAGAATCGAGCTGGCGAGCTTCTTCGTCACAATGAGAAGGCAATGCCACAGCAAGGCCGAGACGAACAAAAGTGAGCGGCGCAGAAAGACAAATTAAATCTTTTCTCTTCTTTTTTATTGCTTCCTGAAAACTATGTCTATCTACACTGTCCGTACACAGAGGATTGTAAATATCTTTAATACGTAAATTTGTAAGTATATTCGGAGCGTGTGCATTCTGTCTATTATTTATTCGTGCATCATGACTGTTGGTACTCGAGAAATGGTAACGCTCAAAATAGTTGAAAGTAATATTTCGTAGTCTGACATATCCATTTGTTTTTACGTAACAATAATATATAACATATGACAATGAATTCTTCGGTGCCACTCTGGATGTGATATATTTAGTTTTCTGTTTTCAATGATTTTGGCATTATTTACAACTTCTTTATTATCTAATACAAATATATACATTTTTACCTTTTACAATATATAGATTTTTACATTTTATAATATATATTTTTTAATACCGTTATGTATTATTCTTTAACGTCTAACGTTTCAATTTAAAAAATTCTTTACAAGTACTTTCTTGTGTTCATTTTTATAAAAGTTACAAGCAAGTTGAGTTAAATTGAGTATACTATATCCAAATTTAAACAAGAATAAGCACATGCCCCAAATATGCGCGAAACTTCATTTGTTAGGTATTAAAAATATCTAATTAATATATCTAATTAAAAATTTTTTAGCAAAAATCGTTCTTTCCATGAGCGATATATAATTTTCACTGTTATCAATTAAACTTATACGTACATAGTTATAAAAAAGCAATAACTTATATCATTATTATTATTATTATTCATATATTTTTTCTTTGCATAATAATAAATAAATAATAAAAAAATCAAGATAATATAAAAATCAAGTTAAAACATGCAATTTTTTCATTTTTTTCACAAAAATAGCTTTAGCTAGTTGTTAATTTTGAAAAGAGAGCGATTCGGTGATAGTCAATAATATAATTACCCACTTCATGGAATGAATCGCTAATCTCAATCGTCTTTTACAATATGCCTGCGCATTTGACTCATGCGACATGGATAACGAACGATGTGGATGACGCATTCATGATTTCCCGATTACTTATCTACGGACGATTTTTGTTTACAAATCGATCAACGAGAGTGCCAAATATGTATTTACAGTGAATTTTATCTCCTGTGATGCGTAAAAATATTCTCACGTTTGTTCAAAAGGATTAAAAGATCAAATGGTCCTCCTCGTTTGACGGCAAAAGGATTTCTTATCGTCATGTCGCGTTATTATCGTAACTGAGCTGTGACGTATCTTTGCTATAAATTATAAACAACGTGCGCTAGTTTAAAAAAAATGTCCACGCCAGGAAAAAGTGAGACAGAGAAAAAACAAAGAGAGAGAGTGGACAAAGGAAGGGGAATCGTATGCATGAAGTGAGAGTCATGGTAAAGTTCACATGATGCGATGACTCGATCGCCACGCTTCTTCATTCATGCTGGTCATGCTAGTATGTCTTTTTCTCCTCCCTCTCCCCCCAATCCTCCGCCGGATGTGTAACTCTTTACCTTTCGAAATTCGATCGCGTTATTTTTTTTTTTCAAGTTTCCATCTTACTCCTCAATGTTTATCAAAGGTGCAACGCGTGCGCGACCTTAACGTCGATTTTAATAAATTGAAATAAAAAGAGAATGACGTCAAGCAACGGAGGGCGAGAGGTCGTATCGATTGAATTCACGTATAACGAATCAAGTGAGATCCTTCATATGGATGTAAGGACGAAGTGGGCGACAATGACAAAGAAAATTAGGACGGTACGACGAAGGATAGCATTTAAACTTTTGCCAAAAGAAAGAGGGCAACTTTGAATTATATGAAAAACATAGCTAGTTCAATGAATGGATAGAAAAATGTATTAACAATACATTTTTTTCAGTATATACATATATGCACTTAATTAGATCAGGATTATAAATTTCAAAGTAAAAGATATGCTCCTTTGATACCAATTAACCTTTAAGTAGATGGGGTGCCACAGTATCCCCGGTGTAATTTTCTTTAAAACCTTGTTCTGGAAAAAAAGAAGAAAAAGTATTGTCCCAGATACTTAAAAGTTTTAAAGTTCATTACGTTTTCATTTCTCTGTTTTATAAAGGTATAATTAATATACAACTAACTTATAACTAATGTACTAATAAACTTAACTATAACATAATATAGTAATAAAAAATGCAATTATAAAATTAAAAAATTTTTTAAGCTAAATTTTTTAATTCTGATTACTTCACCTATCAACTTGTACATCTTTAAACTATTTTATATCTGGTTCCATCAAAATGAGATTAATTTTAATCTCAGTTTAACTATTAATGTTTACTTGTTTCTAATTTTAAGAATTCTAAGAATTAGAAAAAGATAAACAGCAATAGTTAAACTGAGATTAAAGTTAATTTTATATTGCAGGTGGAATCTTGAAGGTTAACAACTGTATATTCCGTGTACCGAAAAAAATAGTGCAGCTGCGTCAGTCGCAAAAGATTTGCCGCTATGTGGCAGTGATTCGAGAGTTTTGTTTACTCGAAGGAGTAAACGACCTTTCCCGCAATGGCCGCTAACGTTGCACGATTGCGTTCGACCTTCGCAAAGTCGTTTAGTCGAGCTCAGGCGCCACCGCCTTTATCATACAGGAATATCTCAGATTTCGGAAGAGCTTGGCCAAGTCGCAACCTTGGAGATAACTCCGCCTTCCTTTTCGGCCACAGCTGACAATAAATATGCGCGAAATTTAACAAAATTTAACTACCTACTTTTCTGACATAATTTCAATAAATTTCAAAGTGAAAATTTAAGAATGAGATTCTATCTTTGCATAAAACGTAGCTTTTTTGCTCATTTTTGTGCGTTTGACAACAATGAAAGATAAACTAATTGAAATTATATATAAATTTCCTTGAGCCTCTCTTGAATCTCAATCCAATTGTTTTAAATAAAATTTGCATTTCTTTTAAAAAAAGTACGAAAAAGTTCAACTACTAATATTCATTAAAAAATTGCAGAAATATCCCGTTAAAGAAAATAAGATTACTGCTCGATAAAAAGCTCTCTGAAAAGGAAAAGGAAGAAACAGCATGTAATTATATTATTGTACAAATTTGCAAAATTTTACTCTCTCTCTCTCTCTCTCTCTCTCTCTCTCTCTCTCTCTCTCTCTCTTTATAAAAAAGTACAGAGGATTTATAGGATACTTTTAAATTCATTCTCCGAGAACTGACATGCTCCTTCTTGTCATGTAAGAACTAAATTTAGAACGAAAGCAAGTAACACAAGATCACAAAACTAAAAATGTTGCTCTCGAGTTTAGACATTAATATTGCCGCGGTATCATTTTTAACTCTCCACCGTGTAGAGATTGCATCCATTCAATAATAGGCGAAGAAAACAGGATCGGATTCAAATCTGTGCAATTACACAACGGAACACTGTGCGCGAGCACCTGCTATTTATGTTCCAACTAGACAGAAACTAGCGTTACTTCTTATTCGATATCGGGTGCTCCCAATCGTTCAGAAAATGTGAACGATAAATTTACCTTAGAAAGCGTCAACGCGCAAAATGAGTTTTCCGAACTAATTTCTCTCGCAAAACCCATCGAGGATTCGTCGATCAAAGTCAAAGCGACGGCTCCCGTGTGTAATAACCGAACGATGCAATTCGAGCGCAACGAGATCATGGATACAGATACGGAAAAAGCATCGACACTTTATCCAGGCTTTCTCTACTACTAGAATGACTTTTTTTTTCTTATTGCAATGCATTAACGCGTATCGGTAAACGTTTTAGTTATTATATCGAAACGAAAGGCGAAGAACACTTTAGGCTCCTTTTCATCAAGCTCAATTCGCAACAGTATACGGTTCAACGAAAAGACATGTTTAATATGATAGCAGATATTAGAAAAATGCACGCCAGTTTCTGTCGCAATCATCAGACTGTTGACAATTGACTGCACGAATTATATTAACAGCAATTTCAATTGAAATAGAAGCATTTTTCTATTGCCACTTTATAGTAGTAATAAAGTTGGATATTCTCAGGTCTGTTCGCGTTGCTTACATTTTTTGCATTTAAAATCTTCAATTTTTTTTCTATAATAAAATTAGATATAATAATAAATCTTAAGCTGTAAGAAATTGATCAATTATTCTCACATTCGATTGTAATTGGTCATTTTTTACAGTTTAAGGTCCGCTTCTACCAATGTAAAATTAACTTTAACTTCGATTCAATTTACTCTATCTTTCGAAGAATTAGAAAAAGATAAACAGTAAATTAACCGAAATTAAAATTAATATATTAATGAAGCTGAAATTAATATATTAATTCGGGCTGAAGATTTACTACTCCATTACAGATATTTACTATTCCATTACTACACATTGCATTAAGTAACAATTTTGAGAGATTCAAGCACAACGCGAACAAACCTCTCGAGAATCAAGATTTGCACGAATGCTAGCTTTGTGACGAATTCAAATGACAAACAATCGCTTTGGATGGAAGTAAGGTTATCTGAATTATAAGTACATATGTACACTTTTTAAAAAAAGTAAGTCAAGGACGGATAGAGAGGATATAATTTTTTTACGTATTAAATATAGATATTTAATAAAATTTCTAAAAAAACATAACAATTGATATGACAATTTTTATTAATATAATTTCATAAATAAAATTTTAATTAATGATCGAAATTTATGATCTCAAAAAGATTACATGTTTTTAAAGTCAGGTTTTTATTGATTAACTGTGATTAGGTTTAACTTGATGATAACTTGATGTAAAAATTGTATTTTTTAATCCATAATTAATCACTAAACTGACTTGTAGTAAATCATTTTTAAAGTTATCACTACAAAACCATTAGTTTATTCATTAATCATAGCTAGAAAATAACAATTTTTATATTATCAAGTCAAATAAGATTAAGTTAAATCACAAGATAACTGGATCTTAAAAGAAGAATAGGACTAGTATCTAACTTTAGATGCCTTTAGATGCGCCCAAAATGTTGCGGTACGCCCGGTATGCATAAATTCATACATCACCTTATTTACGTCAATACAACGATTCGTATTATATCTCGGGAGAATTTCGACATTTGTTCGGGGATTGACTAGATTTATTTCTATCGCTATAATAGATCCCGCGCACGCGGAAACGCACGACGGAATGGAATATCGCATGCACGTGTGCGCGCGCATTCGCGACGTCCCGCATTTTTCACGCACTCATGCCGATGCGATCGGGAGATGATGATTCATATTCGTTTCGTCGCCCGAACGCGGGCGCCATAGCGCTCGCATGCGTTACAAGCAAGGACGCACCACGCTGTCGAACGATATGCGCGAAAAAATTTCTAATAGCCAGCAGAATATTTAGAAATTCACCCGGAAACCATCGATAGCAGGAACTAAGGCGACGCTAGAGAGCATGAGCTGGAGTTGTTAATAATCATGAATGCTTAAAAAGATTAACATCGTTAGAAAGTATTAATATTGGAAGACACAATATATGTATAAATGTATAAAACAATAGAACATGTATCGACAAAAGAATTAGAGAGAGATGTTATATTATAAATAATTATTTCATTGTATTTCATAAAGTATTATAATATAGATATGATTATAATCTCGATATTTTAATCAATAGAACAAGTAAAAAAAGTATTACAATATAATAAAATAAATAATTATATTTT
>NW_017259187.1:76963-84837 GCF_001594045.1 Atta colombica
TCTAATTAAATCTCCGATACAATTTTATTAAATTTTTATAATTATACTTTTTTATAAAAATATGTATCATATATGAATTATTATTATATTTTCGATATTTATACAGTTTATTCTTTAATTTACTCTTTAAATTTCGATGTAAAAAAATTATTCTTCAATCATAGGCTTTAACTTAAAAAAATGATCCATTATTAATTAAATTAAAATGTAGGAAAGACTCGTTGCTAATTAAGTCCCTGGTACCGTTTGGTTATCGTTAATTTTTAACGGTATTCGTCGTGGTCCGTCGATAAGCCATCCCCATTGCTGATACTTAAGTGAATAAGAGTGGCGATGCATTTTTTTTTTTTTTGAATGGTCATCCCCGTGCGTCTCTACCTGCCCGCCTGTTCTCGAGCAGGCATCGAACTTCACGACGACCTCGTCGCAGCTTTCACATACACGCACGCGCGTGCGTGAGCATGGAGAGTACATTGTCCCAGAGAAAGAGAGAATGAAAGAGAGGAGAGAGAGAGAGAGAGAGAGAGAGAGAGAGAGAGAGAGAGACACACACACACGCACACGACACACACACATACACACACACACACACACACACACACACACACACACACACAAAGTCCCTAAGTCCGCGTATACATTGTACGCGCACGCGCCTGCCACATGTGCGTGTAATGCAAAAAAACATAAAAATAAAATATTAAATTGCAGGTATAATTACTAGCTTATGCAAAAAATCGAAAAGAAAGGATGGAGATTGATCACATAGTAGAATTCCTTGTTTCGAAATTTAGATGCGGAATGTAGACTCGGAAGTCTTTGGCTTTTGACTTTTCTGAATGAATGGCGTGCGAGGTAAACGGAGCGTGGCGAATGTTTACAGGCGAATGCTTCGAGCCTCATTATCTATTTCAAAATTATGGACTTTTGTTTCGTCTAACTCTTTTTTCTACCTGAAAAGGACTTTGAGGACTGCTGCGTAGGTTAAAGACATACACTGTTAGAAATGTAAATGAAGCTCGTGGTTATGAACAAAATTAAAAGTAATGAATGATTTAACTGAAAATTAAGTTATAGTAATTACTTAATGAAATGAACGTATACGTTAAATTTTATGTACATATACACAAATATACTTGTTAGTTATAAATACATTAAATTTAATATAATGTCATGAAATTAAATTCAAATTGTAACTTAAAAGTTAAATAAAATTTAAGAACATTTCTAATAGTATAGGATAACTCTGATATATACGTCGCACTTATCAAAAACTTAATTTATTACATAAGTATTATTTATTATGTTTATAGTGAATTATATCAGTAAAAACTTTCTACTATTATGAAAAAAATATTAGAAATCCGAAATATTTATTTTTCATATTAAAAAATCTTTTGAAACCCTTGCATTTTTGCCATATATCCCATAGGAGTAGGATATATGGCTACTCATAGCGAGAGGAGGGGGGGATATGTACGGCTCATGAAAAATTTACAAATAATGATTATAAATAAGACGTATAACTTATAAAATGTATTTATAAAGTTTTATTAAAGAATAAGAATGATAAATATGTATATGAAGTAATAAATAATAATTATAATAAAAAACTCCCTACATATATTAGTGTTATGACATGAGGTATATATTTCATATAATGCGTTTATTGAATTTAGTGTACTGAATTCAATCTGCGCACTTTGTATACTTTGGACATAAATCCAACTCGCTAAAAATGCCGTATATCCCAAACAGGTGGGATATACAAGACAACAAACTAAACAAAGAATACGAAAGCAAAGCACTTATATTTTGTTACACAACATATTTTATTATTCCACATATGTATCACGAAATAACCACTAAGTTTTTTACACGTTCTACAGTAATCATTTTATGTAGATTATAATTTATGATGGCGTTACTTATTACAGTAACAAATTGATTCAACTCATAATAATTTTATTAATATTAACAGTAAGAAGCTGAAATTATAATACTAATATAAAAGCATGTAACAGAGGTAGTTGCAGGAAAATACCTCCTTCTATTTTTTCTGACATCTGTGGAATAAATCTCAGCGCGGCGTATTTATCGGAGTTACCCTAATTAAATAGATAAGTATTTGGTGACAACACAAAGTTAAAAATAAAGATATACAAAATTTCAAGTCTCATTTCTTTTCTCAAAGGAAGTTTTTATAGATTTAATTAGCAATTGTGAGCTACTGCTAAGCATTAGGCAATAATTCATCTCGGATATTGTGTATTTCATAATACAACACACTTTATAGAAATATAGGTCATAAGGGCAGTCGGTTTTAATTCACATCGGTCACAATTGTTTACTGTGTACATTTCATTTTGAAGCCAATCGGTTTCTTACAATTCCATTATTAATGATCTTTTTAATAACTTGTTTAAGTTACTTGCTCCATCTATCTTTTTCCAAATATCTTTTATTTTTAGGAACAGATGACAAATAACTTAATTAAGCTTAACTAATCAATTGACTGTGGATCATTTCGACTTATTTTGACAGAGTCAAGTTTTGCAATCATTCCATAATATTCTGCATACATTACAGCATGTTTGTATCAATCAAGGTTAGCAATTGGGCATTCAGAGCGCACAAATTTGTGCCGATTCTCTCGACATTACTTCTCTTTACATATAATTTTAGTTAGGAATTTTATTTAAAAAAAGTAAACAAATTAAGAAAGAGTATTCAATATAAGTGAGAGAAAAGTCAATATATTTCAATTAATTTAGCATTATTTTAATGATAATTGTTTATTACAAAATCAATAGTCTTAATGTCTTACGTAAATATAGATTATACATTAAAATACTCCTTAAATTCTTTCGAATGGTATCCTACTCTAAAAAGTAAAAATTGAGTCAGTTTTGAAAAAGAATTATTCAATTTTCGTTCTTTAAGGGAAATCTTAAGAAGATTGCATTCTTCAGAATGAAATTCTCTGAACGTTTCAGAAAATAATTTGTAGTGTCATAAAATCATCTCTAGTAATCATTAAAAATGTAAAAACATTGGAGGATCATCGAGAAGTTCACTTCCTTTCATTATCATTCTTTACAATTTAATGACAACTGTTAGACTTTGTGTAATTTCGTTTTTCTGTTGCAGAAAGACTCAAGAATTTGTAGGAAGGAGAGAGCATGTAGAATAAGCAAGAAAAGAAAAAAGGAAGATTTATTAAGAAGGTTCTCGCACTACTTCTTAGTCAATTTATTTATAATAATATGTAAAACAATTAAAATACTGGAATAAAAAAATTACTAACAATATCTTATGCTATTATACATATTGTTAATTTTTATGTTACTAAATATTTTCAAAATAACAAAATAAAAGTTGTAAGGTGCTCATTTGATGTACGCATCATCCATTTGATATATTCTAGATTTTTCATTGAAGAATATAAATTTTTTTGTAAACTATACAGTCATACAGTTTAAATGAAACTTTACGAGAACAAATTTAAGTGTTTATTTTATAATTATGATAATAATGATTTTTAAATTACTGTCTTATACACAAATGTCTCAATTTAAAAGAAAATAATTATAGAATAAGGTTATATTTTCAACTTGTAATATAAAATTCTATAAATTTTAAATTAAATATCTTCAAAATGATACGGTAAAAGTTAATAAAATTTTTTCTAGATATTATTAATATTATTAATTATTATATAATACTTTTGTATAATATGTATATTATAGACTTGTCTTATATTTCATCAAACGCGAGAACCTCCTTAAAGATATATTAATATCGAGCAAATGTTTTGAAAGAATATAATAAAACAAGGAGTAAAATAGCAAATTTAGAGCGCACCTGCAATTGTTACTCGTAAATATAAACAGTATGATCAAACGTCATATAAGTACTTTCATTTATAGATAGCATCAAGAAACATAATAATATAATATTAAATGTTCGAACGTCATGTATTTTAAATGAAAAATCCCTTATTTAATATTAATGAGATTATAATGGCAAACTATATTACATTTTTTAATTATTTCGATTAAAAATTAATTAAAAAGTAAAAAGTGCAATTTATATCTAATGCTGAATTTCTCGAGGGTGATAAATAATTACAATATTTTTTCTGTAATCATAAATGGATTATATATAGTTTAGCAGAAATTATAAAAAAATAAAACCTAAGATTTCATTACCGATACAGTTAATATAAAAAACATGAAAAAGCCTACAAAATTATGTAATGTATAATTTAATATATAAAATGATATAAGAAAATAGACGATAGAGAATTTTAAACATGATATGCGTGACAGAGAGATATGTAAATATGCAAGAACAGAAAATAAGATTTTTATTTGGTAATCATGTATTAAGACGCATGTAATGAAACAAGATGTAATAGATAAACTTAGATCATAGAATATATCGATCTACATCCATAGATAGAACATGCGAAGGGCGGGGAAGGGACGGAATTCATTATCGCTCACGGCCCATTACGATGGTCATGAAAAAATAGATACAGAAAAGAAACAGAAAAGAAAAATAGATACAGAAACTTGCAAGATACAGAAAAAGTTACGCGATGTTAACAGCGATATTAAACTGTGGACGTGTCTGAAAGCAGGAACCTACTGAGAAAAGGAGAAGCATCTATTAAACTCGTCTAGTGTGCCTTCTAATCGAGTGTATCAAAAAGAAGCGGCTCGCGCAGGACGTTTTAACATCATGGGAGATCCTAGGAAATTTCATGTTTTATGATGGATTTGATTTAACGGAAACTATGCGGAAAATCCTCATCCTTCAGTCTTCATCTTTAACTTCTGACATCTTAGCTTGATTGGAGATTGAATTTTTATTAAGAAAAAAATATTTCGTATTTCAATATAATTTAAAGAAAAAACTTGTTATCTAACTCTATATATTCCTGAAACTTAATGCATTGACGTTGTCTCTAATTTTCAATGTTAGATAACTTCGCAATGATTTGCACTCTCTTGCCGTAACTATTACTTTTCTTGAATTAGTTGTGTAGCATTTGTATAGTGGATATACAATAGTTCTAGAAACTAGCCTTTACACTGGAAATCAAACTAAAGTATCTGTTTCAACTTCAATTGAAAAAAAACATTTCGGAAATTTTATAATTCGAAAGTATTAATATGAAATAAATAAGATGCTATTTTTTTTGCATTCTTTAATACGAAATATCACATTTATTCTTTCATATATACATACATATATATACATACATATGTATTCATAATAAATATATGTATCAGGCGATTAATACTTAAATTTTTAAGCCTTCTTAATTTTCACATCTATAATAATGCCCATTTATATCAACGTGGATTAACTTTAATCTTGGTTTTAATTTATTTTTTCTTCTTTCAATTCTAAGAATTAAAAAAAAGTAAATTAAATCGAGATTAAAATTAATCTACATTGATAGAAATGAGTTTTAAAAAAATTAAAAAGCTTACGTTGCTATAGGTTGAATGTGAATCAGTCTTTCTGGGAATCTTTTATTTCAGAAAATTCCAGGCTTAGAAGAAAGAGAGAAAAAGTAGAAAGAGAAAAAGAGATGAGTCATTTATGAAACATTCTGAGATAAGTCTCCTCAATATTAGGTACATGCATAGATAGAGCTTCTAATAGAAAATATAAGACCAAATTAGTAGCAAATATAAAATATAAAACAAGTATAAAATAAAAAATAGACACAAAAAGAACGGTTTTGCTGAAAACTTAGGTAGATGCAGATCTATATTTTATATTTGCTACTAATTTGGCTTATATTTTCTATTAGAAGCTTTATCTATGTATATACTTTTTATTAATATTGAAAAGACTTATCTCAAAACGTTTCATAAATGACTCATCTCTCTTTCTCTTTCTACTTTTTCTCTCTTTCTTCTAAGTCTGGAATTTTCTGAAATAAAAGATTCCCAGAAAGACTGAAAATAATTTTGTTGAACTATCAAAATAATTGTATTGAGTGCTCAAGCATGATGATAATGTTTTAGAAAGTTTCGATATTCTAACAATCAGCTTGAATGTTCAATATAATTACTTTAATGATCCAACAAAATTATTTTCAGATCCGTATTTCTACTCTTAATTTTTAGATATTTCAACAAAATTATTTTTTCTGTGCATATTAATTCCTATTTCTACCTAATATAAATTAACTTTAATCTCGATTCAATTTACTTTTCATCTTTTTCTAATTTTTAAAACTAGAATACATTGACATTGATGAAAATGAGCATAATTTTTAGAATTAGAAAAAGAAGAGTTAGCTGAACCAAGATTAAAATTAAACTAAATTGATAGAAACGAGTATGAAAGAGTAAAATAAAAATTATATAAGTGAGAGAAGGGGGGGGGAGGAGAGAGAAAAGAAAGGGAAATACGGAGACAGAGCAAACGCGCGCGTAATGATGTGGGCTGAGAACGGCTGGCGTCAAAGCCAAGCAGGTAAAGCGCGTAAGCGAGAGAGGAAGTACCGTGGTGTAGATACGAGAAATTATTCTTGATAAGGTGTGCGCTGGGAAACACGCAGCGAGAGAGTTCCGTTCGACCACCGAGGGCAACCAGTCCGGGTGCTCTCGGCCGGAGCGGCCGCGATTCCGCGATTCCGAGACTCTCGCCCGAGTCAGAAAGATTGTAAACAACGACGAGGACCCACGCGGCGAGGAGAGGAGGAGGGGGAGGGGGAGGGGAGGGAATGCTCGAAGGGCCACCTAAAGGCAAGTGCGTCGGCGAAAGAGAGCGAGAAAGAAAAGGTGGGAGAGACAAGGAGAAATGGCGTAAGCGCGTAAACGTACGGCATGCGTCACGAACCCGTTACAGAACGGACGCTTTTTTTTCTTCTTTTTTCTTTTTTTCTTTTCGACGAGTAAAAAAGTGCATCCGTGTCTGAACGTTAATTGACCGAAAATTGGTCGTGGCCTATACAGCACAGAAGTTTTCAACTCCAGTAATATTTGCAATGTTACTGCAATAATGCTGGAATAATCAGAGAATCAATTGTGTACCTTGAAATGAGATGAAAATTACAAAAATCAAATTTATGTATATAGATTCAGAATATTTATAATTTCATTGAGTAACACCAACTAAATTTGCTCTTTTGTAATCTTCATTTCGTTTCGAGATACACAATCGATCTCCCATGCTGTATAGAGATAAAGATATCTACTCGAAAAATACTCTAGGTATCAAGCGGCGTTTCTATCTTGCGTGGCATTAGAAGAATAGATAAGAATTACGCGCTAGTTAGGTAAATTAGAAACAACGCAGAGGCGTCATATCTATGCTTATATCGTGTGGCATTCAATTCATACACAAATAAATCTCGAAAATATCTCGTTCTTTCAAAAAGCGTTTTCTCTAGGCGAAGAATTAAACGGATAGCTTGTGACGTCTACGCATTATTCGAATCGGATCGGAGCGGAGCGGAGCGCCGCCGTCGTGCAAGACCGACAATGAAAAAGAGAGGCGACATCGAGAAAGGAGAGGGAGGAGGGGGGGAGAGACGTACATAAAAAGAGAGCAAAGGAGAGGGAAGAGAGGGAGAGAGAGAGAGAGAAAGAGAGGTCTCGAGCCACACACGCGTATGCAAAGAGCAGAACGGTGCGGTGGCGGATAGGCGGATGCTCGCAGGGACCATGGCTTCCATCCTTGAATACGCACTTAGCGGCAAATTGCGTCGTTCCTTTGTCCGTCTCTCCATTCGCATTTTCGCGCGACGCGCGGCTACTTAACACGTCGCGTCGGACGAAGTTCTACGCGTCCGTCGCTGCTACCGTTCCGCGGCGTGGCGCGGCGTGGCGTGGCGTGGCGCGGCG
>NW_017259187.1:84937-91387 GCF_001594045.1 Atta colombica
GGCCACGCGAGCAGGGAAAACGAGCTCCGCACGAGAATACATGCAACGCGAGGTATAGAGGAGTGAGTAGCGACCAGTAGCGACGAGAATGGTCCGAGGGGGTTAGAAGAGGGAGAGGGGGAAAGGAAGGGAGAGGGGGGAGTAAGGATGAAGAGAAATAGTCATCCGTCTCTCACGGCTATCCCCGACCGAAAATAGTCCGCGATGAGTTCGGGGTAGTGGCTGAGTGCCGCGGGGGGTAGAGAGCGCGCATGAGATTGCGACACTTACCGAAGGCTGTTGCGGTGCAGCAGGGCGCAATATGTCAGCTGACTTGACGCGCGACCGATCCCAATTCTGCGTCACTATTCCACATAATTCTCAGCGGAACATTCGGCCACTCGCGCTCGCAAATGAATCCCGCCTCTTCGCGGAATCGTTGCCCGCCTCGCGTTTCACACTGTTTCACAATACGCGCACGAATACGAGAGGAGGTGGAGGAAGAGATAGAGCGAAAAAGAATTGAAGAGGAATTAAATGGGACGCAGGAAGGGAGGGCGATAGGAATTACGAAAGGGATGATTTACCGACGACGGTTACTAGCGATAATGACGACGGCACGAACAGTCCTTTCCGGAGAAGAATTCTTCTTCACACCCAACTCTCTTCGAATCTTATCTATTACCAGTCTACTCGAAGAAGCAGACCACCAAAGCTTTGAACACGAGAACGAATACTGCTGATGTGACTGACGTAAAGTTAGATCTCTTTTGCTCTCTCCCCTCCACACTCCGTCCGAGCGTGCCGTACGCAGCCGAATGATCACGAATTTACCCGAGAAAGGATCGCGAATCATGTGACTCATAGATGGGCAACTCGAATGATCGGTGCTCGCATGGACAAATCATCAATGCGTCGATTGGTCGATGACTAGGGAATAATTGAAATTGCTTGACGTCCTGTAGACAACAGCCAATCAGTGAACTCGACAAAACTGATGATTGTAAAGAGGAATATCGACCTCAAATTGGCAATCGTGTCTCTGGCACACGCTTGCATCGGTTACGGTTCATTCAAATGTGATGCCGAATTGTACTGTTGTAGTTTTCGTCGATTTTCGCTGTGTAGATTACTGATAAAAAAATCAAAGTTATATTAGAAGAGTCGCCGAGTGCGGACACAATATTTTTTTAAGAGTTTCTGATGAAATTGTCTACTTTTGTGATCGCTTCCAACAAATATTTGTATCTACTCCAAACACTTTGATTCTACTACTACTGATAGAATAAGCTACCGGGATAGTAAGAATCAGCTCTTTCATCACTGAAGGAATTGGAGAAGATTAATGAAAAGATGATTGTTTCCACATGTCGTGACTGGTTACTGAAATGTAATTGTTATTTATACTTGCACGTAGTATTGTGAGCTGTAGCCTCTTAATAGGTTAACCAAAGCGACGTTCATCAGAGTGTGACAGTTGAGATTGAATAATACGTGAGTTTATCACAATTGAAACGAAGATGAATACGCCACAATCAAATAAGAAGAATAAGAAAGTAGGGAGAAACAGAATAGGCATACCCAATGAAAGTGCGAGTCCTACAAACACAGAGACACTCAGTAGCCAGGAGGCAGCAAAATATGTTTTGGTATGAATAACATAGTAGACCTGTTTTTTTGTTATTGCGCTGGCCTGCACTAAAAGCTACGATGTGCTATCTTCTTGCATTTTATTTTTGCTTTTTCTCTTGTTTGTTTTCTGTTATTCAAAAGTTTCTTTGTATTATTTGTACTTTTTGCATTTAGAATCTTCTCTTTCTCTCTCTTTATGCCCAAATATATGTTTATCTCATTTTTAAGTACAAAAATTTTTTAGCAAAAAGATCTTTCTCAAGATAAAAGTTGACAAACTTTGAAAGAAATATAAGAAATACAATTGGACAAAATGAATCACAAAAAGGAAACAGGCAAGAAATAAAAAATAAGAAACAGGAAATACAAAGCACATTGTAGATAAATCTTAAAATCTAATCTATGATATATTTCTTGTTTCTTGCTTTATATCTTATCTTTTTGCCTTTTATCCTGTTTTTTTCTATTCATTTATTCATTTTTGCTGCTTGTTTCTTTGTTTTCTGTTGTCTAAGATGAAAGTTGAAACTTCAGACAAGAAACACTAAACAAAATACATGATTTGCTGCATTTAGCAGGGAAAGCAGCTTTGCAGCTGTTGTAAAAAATATTTTAATTATGATTGATCTTGCTCTTAAGATCTACAATAGATTTTTAAACCTTAAGCCTTAAGAAATTGATCTACAGTCGAATACGAGAAGAATAATTAATTGTGATTCGTCTATTCTTTATGGCTTATGGCTTAAAAATCTATTGTAGATCCAGGATAATCTTTCACTAGATTAAATGTATAAATCAATCATACTACATATTTCTACATTTCTACATATTTCTACATTTAGATCCAACGAAGAATTAAAGGCAAGAATCAATTAAAGAAATATTGAGTGCTCACTGATCAATTTTCTCTGCAGAATGCAGCTATTATCGACAAACAGTCACAAAGAAAAAAACAAGCAAGATGTAAAAAACAAGAAACAGAAAGTAAAGAATATACATTATAGATTAATCTTCAAATTTTTTATCTTGCTTTTGTCTTGTTTATTTATATACTTCATTTTAAGTACGAGTATATATTAGTTCAGTTACAAAGAACAGTTTTATAACTACCTAATTTAACATATTTTTTGGACTTTATACAAAATCCAAAATTTTCTATCCACTAGTAAAAATTAAAGTAAAAAAATATTTATTTTAATGCGGAGTTAAATCTCAAATTGCATGCAAATAGCTAGGTCAAATGTTCAGGTGAATAAAATTTCGAAAGTACATAAAAAGTACAAATTGGATAGATTAAACATATTAAACATATTAATCTCAATTATTGTTTGATTTATTATTTTAATAAAATATGTATACACTCTCTCTCTCTCTCTCTCTCTCTCTCTCTCTCTCTCTCTCTTTTATAAAGGACCTCGCACTAATCTTATGTAAAATGGATCCCAGTCAAATTGGCTGAAATTTTATTATAATGTAGATCATGATGTTCTGATCAAAAATTCTCATAGAAGATCCAAAAATAGACAGTTTTTAAAATATTGGAAATTCCCCGAAATGTTGGAATTTATATTTCCAATATTTGACATTCAACTTATCTTATCTCGAATATTGTCCATTTTTGGATCTTGAGCCCATGAAAAGGACTTTTGATCAGGACATCATGATCTACATTATAGTAAAATTTCAGTCAATTTGACTGGAATTCATTTTACATAAGATTAGTGCAGGGTCCTTTCTGTTAGCATTAAAAATATATAAGTTATTAAATAATTTAACTCATATTTCTGTATGTATTTCTAACAAGCAAACTTGTTCAAAATTATTTGTATATATTGATAATGTGATATACTTTGATATTTAAGGTAAATCCTATAGGAGAAGATGGAAATAAATCAATTAAGTTGGCTATCTTAGACGCAATTCCTATAATTTCTATGGATTCAAGTATGTTTGATGAGAAAATGCAGAAAAGTAATGCAGCATCACTAGAAAAAGAAAAAGAAGATAAGAACATTCTTAATACTTTACCTATTGCTTTTGTTAAGGCAATAGAAGGCTATGAGAGTCAATTAGGAGAGGCTAAGCCACTTCCAAATTCTTATATTAGATTTATGGAGCGTAGTGGTGAAGAACTCGATGGTAAAATATTTTTGTTTATTTATATAATATAATGTTCATAATATTCAAATGTTGCTTAATTATATATTACAGTATTTTTTTCATTAATTAAGCAAATCTATAATATCCATTTCTTGTACCTCTCAGATATCATATTTATTAACATATTATAAATATGTTAAGTTCTTACTGTAATATGAACTTCTGCATATTATTGTTATTATTGTTATTATTGTTACTATCATTTGAAATATTATTTTGACAGGAGAAGTAGAATATGATTTAGATGAAGAAGACAATGCATGGCTTTCTATTGTTAATGAAAGAAGATTGGCTTCTGGATTAACACCCGCATTGGAACCTGATACATTTGAGCTGTTGATGGACAGACTAGAAAAAGAATCATATTTCCAGCAACAAACTAATGGCGGAGGAGGTACTGCTGCAGATGAAGATGCAGTATGTTGCATTTGCATGGACGGAGAGTGTCAGAATAGTAACGCAATTCTGTTTTGTGATATGTGCAATCTTGCTGTTCATCAAGATTGTTATGGTGTACCATATATACCTGAAGGACAATGGTTGTGTAGAAGATGCCTACAAAGTCCATCCAGGGCAGTAGATTGCATCCTCTGTCCGAACAGAGGCGGTGCTTTCAAACAGACTGATCGTCCTGCGACATGGGCTCATGTAGTATGCGCTTTATGGGTACCAGAAGTAAGATTTGCTAACACTGTATTTTTGGAACCCATCGACAGTATAGAGAGTATACCACAAGCTCGTTGGAAGCTTATGTGCTACATATGCAAGCGCAAAGGAGCTGGCGCGTGCATTCAGTGTCATAAGAGCAACTGTTACTCAGCATTCCATGTGACTTGTGCTCAGCAAGCTGGTCTATGTATGCGTATGAGAACGGTACAGCCAACTAATGGTGAACCAATGTTGGTGCAAAAAACAGCTTTCTGTGAAACACATACACCGCCCGATTATCAGCCTTCTACGAATCCTGTGGACGCGCGAAGGAGAGCGATAGCTAACAAGAAGAGTACATCAGCGCCTGTTATTTCCATTCCAACCATACCACCCGAGAGAATCAGAGAAATTGCTAGGTAATACAAAAATTTTATTTTGATCTATATATGATAATGGTTATAATAAATACAATTTGAACATACAGTATAATAAAATCATTTTAATGAATTGTTAGATTTATACTTGTTATTTGATTTAATCAGTTTAGCGGAAGGGATACCAAAAAGAAGCCAATTAATACAACGTCTTATTGCTTATTGGACACTGAAACGACAATATAGAAACGGTGTTCCACTTCTTAGAAGATTGCAAAGTTCTCATCCACAATCTAGACCACCTCCACTTGGAGAACATCCCTCTTCGCCGACGCATGATGGTGAATTGCGAGGAGAATTGTATCGTCATCTTAAATATTGGCAGTGTCTACGTCAAGATTTGGAACGTGCACGATTGCTATGTGAATTAGTACGGAAGCGTGAAAAATTAAAAAAAGAATTATTCAAAGTGTTAGTATAGCTACGACACACGATGAATAATATAGACATCGGTTTATTGGTAAAAATTGGCATTAACCCTCAAATACTGAGATTGGTCCATGGGATCACGTGAAAAATACAAAATGCTATATCTGTTTTTATTAAAGTACTTTCATAAAGACCATTTATGATGGTTTAATTAATAAAATATAGTTTTATAAAATTCTTGTGTTTTTATTTCAGTTGTTTTGAATCAATATCCCAGGGATCAACCTCAGAGGTAAAAGTGTCACTATTTTTTACCTCAGTACTTAATAAGATAGAAAAATAAATCTGCAGATTTTTATAAAAAAACTTAATGAATACTTTTTTATAATGCCAATTTATATACACATCATAAAACATATTTCTTTTTAAATATTAATTTTAAGAAAAATTGATTGCAGAAAGGAGAAATGTTTATGGCTTCAATTGCGACCATTTGAAAGTGTTTTACGTACATTGTTAGAAGCTATAAAGGCGAAAGATACAAATGATGTATTTGGGCAACCAGTTAATATCAAAGAAGTCCCAGATTATCTCGAAATAGTATCACATCCTATGGATCTCTCTACTATGCAGGTAATAATTTTACATTACGTTTGTTTATGTTTATATTTGTTAAAATATATTTCGTGACTCCATCACCTCATCAAAATATAATCTATAATTATATGTCATATTTTTTATTATAGGCAAAATTAGAAAAGCATGAATACCACTCACTTTCGGCTTTGGAGACCGATTTCAATTTAATGGTGAGCAATTGCCTAGCATATAATCGCAAAGATACCATGTTTTATCGAGCAGGAATGAAAATGAAAGAACAAGGTGGAGCTTTGATAGAACAGACTCGCAAAGACTTTCCTGAGGTTAATCCAGCCTCTGAACCCGAACAAGTCGGTTCTAAATCTAGAAAGAGAGAAAGATCGAATCGTAATCGTGTGGAAACAGAATCACAGTCCAATGAGAAGGAAATTGGCGGGGGGGTAAATAGGAGAACAGCAGTATTGTTCACTCGCAAAGCTAGAGCCCGTAATGCTAAAAGCAGTCAAATGTTTCTTCCAGAAGATGATAAAAAGAAACAAAGTGATAGTTTTAAAATATATAGGTAATTACACACACACACACACACACACACACACACACACACACACACACACACACACACACA
>NW_017259187.1:91487-92791 GCF_001594045.1 Atta colombica
AGTTTTTAATGTTTTTTTTCTAATGCTTATAATTGACTTATATTAATAAATTTGTGTTATAAAAACTTGTGTACATAACTGATACTTCTAGGAGTGGAACAATGGATAGTGATGTGGGTGAAGGAGAAAGTCAATCATCGAGTTGTAGTAGCTGTCCCACAAGTAGATCCACCTCTCCTGATCCAGAAGAGCAGAAACAACGACAAGAGAATACCGATACAAAAAAAGAAAACGAAACTAAACAAACGAGTACTGGTAGTGGCTTAGAAGCTTTGCAGCTCGTATGGGCTAAATGTCGTGGATATCCTTGGTATCCAGCTTTAATCATTGATCCTAATACACCTCGAGGCACTATACATAAAGGGGTGCCGATTCCAGCACCACCTGATGATGTTCTGGCGCTTGCAGATAATTATAAAGAACCAGTTTTTCTTGTGCTTTTCTTTGATACAAAGCGCACATGGTAATTATTTATAAATATAGAACCATATAAGATATTTAATGTGCATTTTTAGTGAGAGTAAAAGAAATAATAAATTTTAACTCCGATTTTAAAATATTATATCAATTAAAAAATTGAAAATAAATTTTGATAGAAAATATTTCCATTTTTCATCAAAAATATTTTATTTATTATACATACATACAAATATTTTTCATACATACATGTTTTTATATGTATTTATACATATATATGTATGTCAGTACATTTTGTGTGTGTATGTGTGTGTGTGTGTATATATGTGATTTTATATATGTGTGTGTGTGTGTGTGTGTGTGTGTGTGTGTGTGTGTGTGTGTGTGTGTATATGTGATACAATGAATTTGTTAATCGCTTGGAGAGATAATTTCAAAACAGGAAGACATACAGACTCTGCAATTTTGCGAAATAAATATTTTTCAATTTTATAAAAGCAAATATATAATTTACAAACAGTAAAAATATTCAATTTTATAAAAGCGAACATAAGTGACAAATAGTAAAAATGTATACATTGCAATATTTTTCAGGCAATGGTTACCAGGTGAGAAATTAGAAAAACTTGGCGTATCACACGAAGTGGACGAAGCAAAATTAATCGAATCACGTAAACCTACGGACAGAAAAGCCGTAAAGAAAGCTTATCAAGAAGCTTTACATTATCGCAAACAAACACATAACGCGGTAGTAGACAGTACATCCACTGGATAAATATTGTAAATACAATAGAGAATAAAATATGTAAGTATAATCTGAAAATTTTTTAAATTATATAATAAGGCATTATGTAAAATATAAATGTATAATTAAATAGATATTTAGA
>NW_017259187.1:93147-100294 GCF_001594045.1 Atta colombica
GTATCAATTCACGAAAACAAAATTTGAAAATAGATAGGTTTTATATATTAATATTGTACAAAATGTTATTGTAAATTATATTGAGAACGATGTGCAAATACTTTGAAGTATTTGGTCAATGACTTAGTAAAATTCTTCTGATTGATAAATCATGTTTTGAAGCATTTATAGTGAGACTTTGACCATCAATTAAAAGATTTTAGACTAACGCAAATTTTTTATAAAATGTACATAAATTTTACAAATCTTATTAAAACACAAGAAATTAGAAATTGATACTAGAAACTATAATTTTCTCTTTATGGAAAATTTTATGGAAGTTCATGTATATGAACTTCAATTTATGTATATAAAAATTATATGGAATAAATAATCGTTTGCATAGAAAAATATAAATTTTATTAACCTTAGAAAAATTTGTTTAACTCATTTAAAAAATTTTAAATTTAAAAATTTAATCTATGCTGAGTCTGAAGCGCAAAATATTGAATTTTATTTTTAAAAATGTGAAAATTGATCACATTTATAGCAATAGATGCTGCAAGAACATTTAAATTTGAATTAATTTATTAAAATTTATAAATTAATAAACTTAATTTTAATTTATAACTTTGTAAAGGCTTTATAAGTACATTGTTTTGTTTTTAATCTTGTTTATCATTCCCCTTTGAAACATATTCAGCAAGTTCTTTAGCATACATGTCGAGCCGTTGTGTCATCTAAAAGATACACAAAATAAACAAAATAAATAAAGTAGAATTTGAATAGTTGAAGGTATAAAAAAGAATTTTTAGAATATATATTTTAATAAAATACATTCCTTATCACAATCATATTTTAATAACAATTCATTTAAATCTCTATGCGTTTCTTTTCAAATAATTCGTTTTTTTGAATAAATTTAAAGTACATATTTTTATTAATTCCGTGAATTAATTCACTTCATCTACCTAGTATTATTATTTATACTTAATATTTTCTTGAATTACAAGTATTAATGTATTTGCCAAACTTATTGCCATAATGATTTTATATATTATTCTATACATATAATGAATAATAAGAGAATATGAAACACTCACCCTATATCCCCAAATATCTTTCACATGTCGACACATATTAAGGTCCAATTCTCCAACGAGAAGTCCATCTTTGTGCCGATTTAGACTTGGAGTTCGCGAGCCATCAGGGGCAGTAATATAGCTAGAACCATAAAAGAATCCAAAGTCGTTGTGCGCTGGTTTTCCATCACCAGAAGTAAATTCATTTGCAAAATGCTCAGTTCCTACGCGATTGATAGCACAAGTGTAATAACTATTTGCTATCGCAGCGCATCTTGCTTCGATTGGCCATAAATGTTCTGATAATCCTTGAATAGTTGCAGATGGATTAAAAACAATCTGAAAAATATAAGGAGATTATATGGTTGAGAAATTCGGATAAGATTATATATCAATTAGATTATGAAATTAGAAAAGTTGTGAAATGATAAATTTTTCCTCTAAAAAAAATCAATTTCAAATTTTATAAGAAATAATGTTGCATGCCAAATTTATTTATTATCTTATTTAGAAATGCTTAATAATCTATGACTCACCTCCGCTCCATTCAAGCCAAACATCAACCAATTCAATGGATGATGACGTCCGTAACATATATTAATCGCGATGCGTGCAAAGGGAGTGTTAAACACTGGATGCCCTGTGTTGCCTTCCATGTAATAAGTCGATTCGTTAAAATCCCCGATACGAGGAATATGATTCTTTCGATGTTTTCCAAGGACTGTACCATCCGTATTGATCACTACGCAGGTATTCCAGATAGTATCACCGTCAGCAGAATCTCTCTCCAAAATCGGTGATACTATTACCATGTTGTATTTTTTAGCGAGCTCAGACAAAAATATAGTCGTAGGTCCCGTTTCAGCTTCCTCGGCAAATTCACACCATGGATACTTTTCCCTCGTGCAAAAAGCGAACGGCATAGCTGCAATAATCATATAGATCTATTATATAAATTTATATATTGCATATATAATAAAATTATAATGTTATATAATATAATTTCATAACTATATATATTATTTATATTATATTATATATTAACTAATGGGTTTTTCACATACGCCATGCTTCTTGAAGACATAGAATGTTAACATTGTATTGAGCTGCTTGTACAATATATGATTTAATTTTATTATGTATTGCATCTCGCTGATTTTGAATAAGATCCGTTGTTGGTGCTACTATGCTATGTTGAATCAGTCCAACGCGAACTAGACGTGGGGCACGAAGCTCTTCATGGACTCGACTAAGCATCTGCCATCCTTTTACTTCAAAATTTTTATCTTCATATTCTATACCCAATGGACTAAAAATAATACATAAGGGTGTATTACTTTAACTTTTTAACATCAAATAAAACTTATGTTGTGCATAAATTAAATTAAATTAAATTAAATTAAATTTTGTTTTACAAAATTATATCCTATCAAGAACTTTATATTATAAATTTCTTGTATTCTCTGATCAAATATACGTTCAATATATTATAAATATGCATTAAACAAACAAATTGCTATAACTAAATATTTTTTATCGTGATCAAATAATTATAAGATAATATTTGCAAAATAAAAACATACACATCTTTATTCGCAAAGTTTAATTTTTTTTTTAATCAGTATAATTAAATAAATGTTCTTATAGATTAAGCGTGATAGGAACCTTGGCTAAATGTTCTTATATATAAAATTATATATACATAAATAGAAAAAGATATATATTTTGCAATATAAAATCTTACGTAGATGGATGCCCATATAAAATACGTTTTATTTCAGCCAATTTGTTCTGTGGTATATATTGCTCTAAAATTTGTTCCACAGTTTCAGTCATGATTGCTACTTTGTTGGTTTGCTTTTTGACTGAATAATCTTGAACCTTGAGGTTTTATAAATGATGCAATATCTGCACTTCTCCCCACTATATATCTACCAAAGCAGTAAAAACAAGATTAGACAACATGGGAGTCAAACATCTGAAGGACATTACAGACATCTGTGAAATTTTGAAAGATCTTTATGTTACATTATAATTGCAATATTATTACATATTATGATATTATATATGTTATAACATCTTGAAAACAAACTAACAATATTATATAATTTCCTATTCAAAAATGTTACATTACGTTTATATTGTTGACTGAAAAATTATTAATATTATGAAGTCAAATTACTATTAATTTTTGTTTAGCAAAATATATCATATTGATAACAAAGCAAATTCATTTTATTCAAGCTTATTTTATTTGTTAAAATAATATAAATGTATGTACATATATTGGGAAAGAATTATATATACAAATATATAAGATATTTTCCATTTTATGATACAAATCCACAGAAATATTTTTTTATTTTTGTTAGAATGGAATTGTCAAAAAAGATAAAACGACATTTATGTAATGTGTCGATTTAATTGTATCAGTAAATAGGAAGCATGTATAAAAAAAACATATGAAAAGATATAATATGGTAATGTTTCGGCACTATTTCATAAGTACATAAGCATTTCATTGCTTATACATGTAGAATGAGAAATACATATTTTATAGAATAAGAATTATATAAATGTAATGACCTTGTTATCTCGCAGAGTGATTAATTTTTATTGTACATATGTTTATTATGAAAACTCTCCATTTTGTGACACAAGTCGACACAAACATCATTTTATCTTTCTTGACATTTCATAAATAACAAAGATAGAATGATACTAATTATATCAGTTTGTATCAATAAATGTTTACAATTTGTTACAATATAGTTACAATTTTTAATAGTAGAATTGGGTATTAATTGAAGAATACTTATCGCGATAATAGTGAAAAATACATACAGAATTTTTATAATAGTGTAATGCAGGCTATCTTATCTGTACGATTCAATGTGTGAGAATATGTGAATGATACGTGAACACATGATGGAAGTATTTTTTTACTTTCATCATGATACATACTTTATTTGAGAAAATGAATCCGTCAAGTATGTAAATCAATAGTTTTGAATTGTAATTAATTTATTTATGATCAAAAGAATATGTACGTTTAATTTATAAGTTTATTTTCTGTGACTGAACTAGCGTACACTTTTGGAAAGTGAGGTAGGTATATGTTTGATATTTGTGAAAGTGAGAAAGAGAATGCTAGTGCAGTCTAGTGAAACAGAAAACAGACCATAGTGTTTTTTAGTTTAATACGGATTTATTTGCTATAGAAGTTTAAGAGGAATATTTCATTTGTGCGTTTTTGTCGTATGACAAATTTTTCAAGCTTGTTAATTGGCTGTAAGATAGAGAGATCCGAGGACCTTTGCATATATTTGTTGTACGACAAAATTTGTCGCACGAATGAAATAGCACCCTAATGCATAAAAGTGCACAAAGGATACATGTAAATACAATTCAGAACTGTTCAGGAACATGAAAGTACACATCAAATGTAAGGTTAACAGCACCCAATGTGTATTTTAAATAGTGTACTATGTGCACTTCGGTCATTTTAATCATCATCAGTTCTGAAATCAATTGCGATACTTTATAGATCTAATGACTTTAGATAAAGGCGTGTTCAGATTCTCATCTAGGTGCTCCGCAGGTGTCATATCATCCTTATCTAATGTATGATAAACAACAAGTTGGAGTGATACCTTGGTTAAATCTGGACTCAACACAACATGAAAAAGACCGGCATAACCTTTTTCAGATTTCTCTTTGTCATAATTTATAGAAATACTGAGGCTGTCGAGGTGTGATTGTATTTGTAAGCAGCTAATACCTGCATGCATTCGTGAACAACAAAATTTATGAACAAAGCATTTGTGAACTTTTTAACGAGTGATAAAATAATAAAAATCCTTATTAAATGTAAACTGAGGAAAGAAAAACTGAAATAGGATTGAATATTGTAAGATTGAAGGTTCTGATCTAAGTATATCTAATCTTATTTACAATACAATGATTTATCAACAATTATTAAAATAATGTGTAACATTTTTGCATTTTGTCCTTTCCAAAGCTTTAAGGTGCAAGACATAATTACATAACGTATACGTATTAGTTGTATTGAAAGTTGGGCAGAAAGTTTCTAACAATGGCTGCAACAAGGGAAAAGCGTGCAAACGCTGGCAATAAAATGGCAAGATTGCTAAACGAAGAAGAGGAAGATGATTTTTACAAAACTACATATGGTGGCTTTGACGAAGTGGAACAGGATCACGATTACTTGTTTGTGATTTTTATAATTTATTAATTTTATTACATTTATTCTTATTACATTGATATAACAAAAACTCATAATAAAATATATGAACGGTTGAATTTTAGGGAAGAAGATGAAGCTGAGGATGAAGTGGATTCGGACTTTAGCATTGATGAAAATGATGAGCCAGTTTCCGATACTGAACAAGAAGGACCGAAAAAGAAACGCAGATTAGTAACAAAAGCATATAAGGAGCCTAAACCTGCCACATTGCATACATATTCAGTGCCCAAGGAAAAAAAAATAAAACAACCAAAACAAGAAAAGATTTATGTAGATAGTATAGGTAACATAAATATTTAGCATATTAATATATTAATATATTAATATATTAATATTAATATATTAAATGTTTTATATAGTATATTAATATATTAAATGTTTTCTTTTCAATATATCTATTTTATCATGTTATGTAGAAAGGAAATCAATTCGCCGCTCTACTGCTGCAAAGTCAGCAGCTACACAGAAACGTTTGCGTGAAAGAAACGAAGATCAGAGACGAAAAGTGAAAGTTGTAAAACATGATATATGGAAACCTACTCAGGAGGAATTATTGGAAGAAGCATTACAAACAGAGGAGCTTAATTTGAAATCCTTAGGTATGTGTAAAACAAAATACAATATTCTTTATTTAACAATATTCTTTATTTGGATACTTTCTCTTGAAGAAAATATAAATAAAATAAAAAATAAGATTAAATAAGAATGTATCTTTAAGAAAGAGCTATACTTGTTCTATACTTGCAGAAAAATATCAGAAACTGGAAAATGAAAAAAAAACTACAAGGACTGTGAGAAAAACTCATGTTGGACCAATGATTAGATATCAATCATTGTCTATGCCAGTCATGGTATTATCTCAAATAAATGAAGAAGAAAAAATTAATGTTGAATGTGACGATGAGAAAAAAGGGAATTCTAATAATACAGGTTTTGATAGCTCTCAAAAAGAGAAGAGGTATATTTCATTTATTTAATTTTTTCTGATAAGATATGGAAAGGTATAAATAAGAGATAAGTCCGAAATAAATTTTCAAAATAAACTGAATTTAATATATTATAATTCCATTTAATAAATTTCAGTGAAATAGAATCAAAAATAGATGGAAAAGAGAAATCTATAGATATTGCTCCCTCTGCTTCTACTAAAAAGATACATGGCGAAGAAACTGGGACATTTTATGAACGAACGTTTATTACTTTTGAAAATGAACAATCATATTCAGATATATTTAAGAAATCGACACAACAAAGGCCACCACTGAAACCTTTGTGTGCAATCACGCGGTAAAAAATTTAAAAGTTTTTTACATTTACAATTGCGTATTTCTACATTTTATAATTTATGAAAAAATTAATATTAATCTTTAAATGCCTTTTCAGCATATTTTAGAGTCCGAAATCATATTTTGATTTCCGGCCGAAATCGAAAACGAATATTCAGTTGTCATTCAATTTCGGCTGAAATCAAAACCGAATATTTTTGGATTAATTTTACAGAGATCGTATGATTTTTTCAGAAATTATGACAAATTCATATTCTTTAAAAAACAAGATTTTATTAAAATATTCAACTATAATAATATTGCATTTTCAATTTTTAAAGAAATCATAGTTATTATTATCAAGATTATATCAAAGTTTGTACTCAAATTGTCTTAATCAATGAGTTAATAATTAAAAAACGAACATTTGTTTTTTAAACGCTCATCGGCGCGTTGTCAACCTGAACTGACCAAAACCGAAACCGAAATTTCGGACTCTATACTCTGCTTTTTTCCAATGCTTATAATCTTTTTTATCAATAAATATATATATA
>NW_017259187.1:100394-100977 GCF_001594045.1 Atta colombica
TGACTTAAAAACCAGTTTAAAAAATTAAAAATTTTTTGGATTGATAGATTGGCTGCTAAGTATTTAGATCCTATGACACAATTACCGTACAAAAATGTACAGACCTTTCGATTGCTTCGAGAAGCATATTATCAGCAGTTAGAAGGTCGAACTGATCTTAACGATGCCTCTCAAAGTCCAGAATTATCACGATGGCTTGAATGGCGACAGAAGAATCATAGTAATTCTCAGAGGAACACTATTCGTCTGGAGTCAGCATCTTTACCCGTGTCTTCATAATCTTTTGTTTTATAAGTAATGTAAGTAATTTAAGATTAAAAATGTAAATTTTTTAATAATAATAGTTTTTGTTATTTCTGCGATCCGCCAAATTAAGCTTTAAACGTATAATAAGCTTTATTATGTAATAAAGCCACTAACATTATCTTTATAAAATATCTAATTTATTTTCATGCATCTTTTTAATGCTGATTGTGTATATAATATATAAATTATAACACTATAAATTTATAACAAGTTACAAATTAAAAAATATAAGATTGAATATTTTGTATGTATGTATGTATGTATGTGTATGATATAT
>NW_017259187.1:100994-101388 GCF_001594045.1 Atta colombica
TATATATATATATTTTTTTTTTCATATTATAATTTTATGATTTGAGGACATTTTTTTGTACATGAAATAATTTCAAATTACAATTATACAATATTTATATATTGCATAAAATAATTATATATATAACATATTTGTTTCTCAATTTTTTTTATATTTTTATATTTTTTTATATGATAACAAATTATAGGGAGTAATAAAATTACTTCACAACGTAAAAATGGGAATCATATTACCTATGTCAAGCATTTATGGATATATTCAATGTAATCATTTATCTTAAAAGCAAGTTTGGTATTTTATTAATAAAATAACGAAATACAAGGCATTATTAATAATCTATTGTTATAGAATAATTATAATATCTTTTGTATTTAACTGAGGATGAAACAATCTT
>NW_017259187.1:101427-101766 GCF_001594045.1 Atta colombica
TATATATATATATATAAAATTTATTCTACTTAGTTTAAAGGAAATTATAATTTGCCTTTTCTAAGTTTTGTAGCTTGTGGCCTACGGATACAGAACTCAAAAATATCTGTAGAAAACTATGGTCACTTTGACATCGCTTATACATATTACAGTTCTGAGTTTCGTGTTTGTGTATGTATGTGTATATGTTCATAACAAAGTAATAAGCCCGCTATCAAATGGTAATTATATTTGTGATGATTATCTTACCATTTTTAAGATTGCTTCGAGAAGCAACGGATTTCTCATTTCTTATAACGTATATATATATATACACATACACATATATATATATATATA
>NW_017259187.1:101794-102431 GCF_001594045.1 Atta colombica
TATATATATATATATCGCGATAATATAAATTATACACGCTATCAATCAAGTTAAACGCACAATGCACTATAATTATCTTGCATTATTTTGTTTTTTTAAATTATTTTCCTAAAGATTATTGTAAGTGATAAATTTCAAACCGTTGATTTTTCATGTAATCCATCGAGAAATAGACTTCGATTTATCAATACTTTACTCACTCTCTATTTTATTTAGGATACAATAAAAGCTCGTGAGATATTAACGTATTATATATTACAGCCACACAGAAAGCAATATTTTTTAGGGTTTTGAAAAACGCCTATTCTATACAATTTTCTTTATAATTTTCCTTATATAATTTTATCCGGTAAGAAGTTGGAAAGATGTAAAAATAAAGTAATCCCAAAGCATGTAGTGCCCAAGCTTGTACAGACTAGTACTATTATTTACGAAGAGCCGAGAGTGAGCAACGAGAAAGAACTATCTCAAGCTGTTTTTACCGCCTTTTCCATCATACGCTTTGTAAGCCCATTATCATATTATGTTTTCTTCTATATGCAGTGCATGATAGTATTTATTCATGATACTTCATTGCATACGATCATAAACTGTTCACATACTCACGCTACGCGTTAAGAAGTCATATATATATATA
>NW_017259187.1:102531-103116 GCF_001594045.1 Atta colombica
ATATATATATATATATATATGTGTGTGTGTATTACAAAGAAGCAATAATATAACATTTATTTATATTGTAACATAATTTATATCGTGACAGATAGAGAGACAAACAGAGAGAGTAAAGATGATCTTTTTTCGCGGACAGAATGATGCGCATATATTCGCGCTCTCTTACAGCATCATACAATCTTTTATTGTTTATCCTTACTTGATTATTTCCACGAACATATAATACATATTCGTATATGGATTGATGGATACCCTCTCTCGCACAGATAAGGATAAAATTAACATACGAGATTACATGCTTTCGCACATAGTCTTAACTCTCGTTCTGTTATGCACCTGTTATATCTACCGCCAACTCCCTTTTTTTTCTCCTCCATGTGACTGCTTCTGTAAAACAAAATTACATAATTCTTTATAATATTTAAACTATAAGCAATAATTTGAAGGTACTTAATTAATAAAATTATTGTTCTATGATTGATTATACATTTATTTCTATATATTAAATTTCTATATAATAAAAAAATAAATAGAATCGTGAAATAAACTTTAAAATATATTTAATGATTTCAGAAATATATT
>NW_017259187.1:103163-105183 GCF_001594045.1 Atta colombica
AATGTACTTAATAGTTCACATAACTTCAGAATCTAATTCCTGAAGAAATTTTCTCAATAGAAAAAAATACATAAGCATGGATCAATAATTCTAAAGGATTATGGATATATGGCTGCTTAAACCTTAAAGGAAAATAAAAGAATTTTATAAACAATGAATAAAATAATAAAGTTTTTTGTTGCGTTCTCTCTTTATATTTATATGCAAAAATATGTTTATTATTATTATTACTATTACTATTAAAAAAGTTTAAATAAATAAATAGATATTGTGAAATCATAGATACGTTTCTTAGAATCTACGAATATTACATAATTCTGTAATCACTCGGAATCACATCCACGCTTACGTCACTTTCTTTGATGACGTCAAAAATTACCTAGATTATACTGAATCATTCTATCAATGCTCAATATCTATTTTCATTTCGAATTATTGAAATATTTTATAATTACTATATATAATAATTAAGAAAGACTGAAATGATTTCTCTCATATTAAAAATTTAAAACACGAAATTTTTTAAATATTACCTATATATATATATATATAAAATTATATAAAATATATATATAAAATTATATATTAAATCAAGTATAGCACTAATAATATTAGTGAAAAAATTTTGTATACAAAAAATTAGTATTTAACAAATGTATTAAAGATATTCCATCTAGATATTTTGAAGTATTTAATAATTTAAAAGTAAGCTGTTATAGAAAAATTTGCAACATATTTATTGTTGAACACAAACTGATTTTTATATTTTATAAACTATTTGTGATCTAATGATGTAGAATAGTGATATTCGAAAGTCATTGGGTCCTTTTAATAACAAATTCTTTAACCAATTCAAAGCCAATATTTCTTTTATTTTCTTTTCTTTCATTAAAAGTTATTATCTTTATTATTATCTTTATTATCGATATTCCAATTTTCAATGTTTTTATATGTAAGTCTCACATTAAAATTCTTAAAATTATTTGAAGAATATAGTTTTATTATTCATTTGTTCTTGAAATTTGATTCACAAATATTTTTTATTTTCGAACATTAGTAATTCAAAAAAAACATTGACTTGACATATCCATTGAGAAAATATCAATTTTGAATTAATCAATATATTAAAAAGACATCTAGTTATTTTGAAATAAGATCTTATGTAGATTCTAAATCTACAATACAATCTATTGAAGAAAAAAACTTAAATATTTTAATTATTTTAGAAAATTATGTGTAAGAGACTTTGTAATTATATGTACATGACAGAAATAAATAATTTCAATATGGTCAACAGTAGAATATAAATTATTGGAATGAAAGAAACATGATAGAAGTGTCTTTAGTAATATTTAATTTTGATATATGTTAAAATTAACTCAATTTACAATCAAGTTAACATTAATAATATAATAAACTAACCATATAGTTTCCTTATATTAATCTATCCTATTATACAAATGATCATTCCAGAAACTTTTTACTGCATCATAAACGAAATCTTTTCCGTTAGAAATTAAATATTATCCCCAACTGTACTTCCATGATATTCATACTGTATATATGTGTACACACATTTTAAGCAACAAGGTGAGTCACTGGCAGCACTGCTTACGCACTCCCTCAGCATTCATCGTTGGTTTGACTTCAATTTGTTCTACATTTTGTGGCCGGATTGTATCACCTTCAGGTGGGTCTCGTATCTGTTTTTGCGATACGATTCTGTATATTTCTGTAAAAACAAAAAATTTTTATTAAATGAAACAATAAAATATGCATGTTTATCATACAATAAATATTAACTCTGATACAGGCAAGTATTTATCTTAATAAAGTGTAATATATATTTAGATATTGAAAAAATATTTAAAAATTATATTACAATAGCATTTTAATGCAAATATTATGAAAAACATACAATTTTAATTTTATTGTAATATTTTCAATTTCCACTATCGCAAAATGAAAAAATTCTATATTTTAATACCAAAAATTATAGCACATATATATATATATATAT
>NW_017259187.1:105283-113682 GCF_001594045.1 Atta colombica
AGCTATTACGATTTTAACGTGATTTCCAATGTTTAATAATAAATTTACTGAATAAAAAATTCAGTATATGCTAATTTTATGAAACAACATTAGATCAGATATAGTTCTAGAGAAGATTATTAGTAGAAAGAATACATGCTTTCTATTTAGTAAATACAAATCTCGACATAAATGATATTCTATCTTCGTTATTCACTAAATGCCAAGAAAGATAATGATTATGTCAACTTGTGTCTCTAAATGGAAAGCATAGTCAGACTTTGAATCTATGTATACATCTGAATTAAAAAAAAAATTGATTAAAAAGTTCATTTTTGAGTGGAAAAAGTATGAGATGTAATCCGTTTTTGAAAACAATTCTATATACAAAATTATAATTAAGAGAGTTACCTGTTAATATGTTTTGAAACGCTGTTTCAACGTTAGTAGAATCTAAAGCGGATGTTTCAATGAAAGATAAGCCATTTCTCTCAGCAAACGCTTTAGCTTCGTCAGTTGGAACAGCACGCAGATGCCTTAAGTCTGACTTATTTCCCACTAACATGATCACAATATTCTGGTCAGCATGGTCCCGTAATTCTCGTAACCATCTTTCTACATTTTCATACGTCAGGTGTTTTGCAATATCATACACGAGTAGTGCACCAACTGCTCCGCGGTAATATCTAGTAATTGGAGAAAGATTATTAATGTATGTATATGTCGTATATCAAATTAAATGAATATCAATTTTAGGTGAAATAAAGTTTCTATACTTTTGTTTGTCTACATTTTTAAAAATATATTATTAATTTTTAAAAAATAATAGAAGTTTAACCATATAATTACTTTAAAAGTAAAATAATTTTGACAAGTCTCATTAATACATAATCAATTTTTCTATTAAGTTCAATTGGATCATAATACATCAAATTTTCAAAACTTATTCTTTTAAATTTAATTGCGAGAATATCTGAATATGATCATTCTAATAACAATATTAATACTATAATAATAACGCCTGCCTATGAAATGTAATTTTTACTACAAAGATTAAAACTTTCATAACATTTAATTTAAAGAACAAAAATTCAAGAATGTTCTATCTGTTTTTTGTTTCAATATTTTTAGTAACATTAAAGAATATAACTTTCATATTATAATTTATATAATGACATTACTTAAACTAATGATGTTATTGTAAATAAACTATTGTTACCTTCATATTTTTTTATCCTAAATGTAAAATTAAACTTACGCAGAGGTAATCGCACGATAACGTTCTTGCCCAGCTGTATCCCAAATTTGGGCTTTGATGGTTTTACCGTCTACTTGTATACTGCGTGTTGCAAATTCGACTCCGATGGTAGACTTCGATTCCAAATTGAATTCGTTTCTTGTAAATCGGGATAACAGATTACTTTTTCCTACTCCAGAGTCTCCAATGAGAACAACTGAAAAGACGAAAAGAATTAAACAAAGAATTAGACAAATGTTTTGTAACAATTAAGTTTTATGAGACACTGAACCATTGAAAACATTTTGTGATAAATTTTCTAGTTGTATTTTTATCTCTCTCATATAGATGTATTAGCTCATATATAGTTACTCGATTGCAATTGCAAAATATTAAGAAATAGGAATATCTATTAATTGCTATGATTATTATTACCTAGATAATGACAAAAAAGAATTTTTTAGTGTATTATCTTGAAGATTAAATATAAATTTTATAGTTTAAAATAAAAAAATATATTATATTTTATAATATATTATATTTTATATATTATTTTAAGATATTTAAAACAGTTTTTGCTTAACAATTTTTCTTACATAAAAACTATATATTATGAAATAGCTAAATCTGTTTAAAGTGAATCACTTTGTTAGCAACGGATTTTCCAAAAACAAACAATTTCTATCCAACAATAAAGTAAAATTCTAAATTTCATATTTATCATTGCATAAAATAAAGAACATTGAATAATAAACGCAAACATTAAGTAATCGTAAAAAACATTGCATAGAAATCTTTATCTAAAAAAATTATATGAAACTAAAAAAGTTGTGTCAGAGGTATCAGTGACACATCATGATAAAGCATGCATATATAGTACGTATGACTATTCTTTCTATAAATTACTATTCAAAAAATGGAAAATATGGCATGGCGGGAATCTCATTTTACATTTGCTCTCTCAAAGTAAGAAATATAAACATGATGTATAACTTGTATATATGTATACTATATAATATATTATAAATATTTACTTATTTATCTAAAGCTAAATTTATATTAAACATTTAATTATTTCAACACATAAAAATAGTTTTATTGATATAGAAAAAAATATATAAAATTCCTATCTTTAAAAGCTCCATACAATTGAGTTTGCATATAAATCATGATTTATTAAAAAAAGAAATAGAATTGATTCAACTTATCTGTCTCCTAACATTGTGTATTCAGATCACGACAGTGACAGTGATCAAATACAATATATTATATGATTACATTATATCCTATTATATATCAAGTCAAAGGTCAAGATCGACCAAATTGATGGAAGCACCAATAAAAAAGCAATATTAAACAACGAATAGTTCTACAAACTTTTAAACCTGCAGGTATGGAGTTAATGTCTCAAAAAATCAATAGAAAATAAAGACTTAGAAATAAACAATAATAAACATAGAGACAATAGAGATAGGGAAACATAGATTTCAACTTATCAGAAATATGCATTGATACATGGTTTCTAATAGGTCAAAGTTTATTATCTTTACGATATTCCCTGTTTCATTGTGCTTTTCAGTGTATCTGGGTTCTTAGATAGATACAACCAGCTGACGAGAGAGAGCTGGCGATAGCGTTTCTAGTATCTTTGCTCTCTTTCTCTTTCCCCCTCCCCTTTTCTCACTCTTTCTCTGTCTCTCCTTCTGTTCTACGAAAGTGCAGATGATGCGGAATGACAAGGCCGAAAGAAATTTCAAACATGTCACACTCACACAGGTTCATGCGTGTATATACCCGCATGACGGACAACGGATATAACACCATCACACGTATTCGATACGTGTCTATATCGCGCCCAATTACATACGTAATGTATAAATCGCAGACGTTTTTCACGGCGCGGGGAAAGAACAACAGAGTTTAGGGATGGAATAGAGAGAAGACAAGAGGAAAGGTGGGAGAGAGATATCTAGAGAAGGTCCGAAATCGACAGAGCCGTCGACCAGGAAATCGCCTCCGAGGAATCACGACAGGACGCTCTCCCCGCGGGACGTAGCTGCGATGGTGGATTATCGTTTCTGATGTCATCGCGCGCGCGTTTCGCCACGGACAGGCGACCGCGATCGGTCGTCGTTCACGAGGTGACGTTTGGCGTGACGTACATCATCGTCGCGACGAAAATGGGAATGATACCCGTCGATCGCAGAATGAAAGTCACGATGGGGAGTATCTTCCAAATATGAAAAAAAAAATTAGTCATACATTCAGGAGAAAGAGAAAGGGAAGAAGAAAGGGCGTGAGAGAGAAAGAGAGAGAGAGAGAGAAAGAGAGAGCGAAGTGGCGATTTACCTTTAAATAAATAATCGTATTCGTCGTCCCGAGTGCCCATCTTGACCGCAGCGAGCAACAAGCACTTCTCAGCAAACCGACGTTGGTTACTCCCGGGGAATTGGAATCGCGCTACTGCGACGACGTATGGCTTATATACAAAGGGCAGAGAAGGCCGAGGAGCCGCCGATTGGCTCCCGTGTGTGTGCTCGTAGCTCTCTCGCTTCTCCTAGCTTCGCCACGGACGTGAACGAGCGACGCAAAGCGTTAGCAAAGGGATTTGCCGTCGCACGCGAACGATAACGGGGGAACAGAAGACCGGGGAAACCGATGGCGGTGCGAGCGCGAGCGATCGGCCAACGGCGATACAATTATTTTCGTTCTTTCAATTTAACTGTACAATATGGCCTCCTTTCTACGCCCCTCCAGGGCCTGACGAACTACGCACGCGCAATCCTCGAACGCGTGCGCTTGCGCGCAAGCCCGACCGCGCTTGCTTAAAAACGGGAATCTTCTCACAGTCCTCACTGTCTTCTTGAGATGCACTTTGGGCTAAATCGAGGGGAACGGAGATTTATGAGGATTGTCGCTTGCTTGCTTCGGTCACACCCTCCGCTGTTCATTCACTTCTTTTCGGCTTTGTGATTCGCATGTTTTCGTTAAATCGTGATTTCTATCTAACGATCGATTTGCAAGACCAATTGAATCGATCTCACGAGTTGTGTCAAAGAATGATGCACGTGGAGCCATCTATGTCTATTTTTGTTTCCTGAAAACTTGTACGTTTACCATTGTCGATAAGATATTGGCGGAAGATAAAGAAGACAGAAAATTCGTGAAAATGAGAGAGAAATTAAAAGAAAAAGAATTACTTATTATACAGTTCTTGAATTCTTGAAACGAAGTAAAATTATAAAAAATGAACGAATATTTATAACTTTATTATCAACATCTCATGAATTTATTTATTTTTGTAATTTTTACCTTTTTTCAAGAATGAGTCTCGTGACATTATTTGTATAAATAAAACGTCAACATACATTTTAATTATTTATTAACTATTATATTTCCCATAAATAAAATTAAATGGAATCATTTTATTTGATAGAAGCGCGTTCGTTCGGCTTAAAATTACGCAATATCGAGAGGTAATATAATTGCTAGAGCTAAATTATGGATGTTTTATCAGAGCAAAGCATTAAGAAACGTTAGGTAACGTACTACGTCACTCACTCTATTCCAGGGTTAAATAGAGATCAATGGTACATTATTATTCATGTCTCTTGTATTTGTGCTAAATATCGTCGTTCGATTCTTAAATAACTGAAGCAATTATGTATACTGTATGCGATTTTTATTATATAAATCGAACAAAATTAAACACGGAATCGAAAAGACACATAAAAATGTCCATTTCAATTAGTGTAGATCGATTAAGTTTAATTTTGGTTTTATTTATTTTTTATCTTTTTCTAATTTTTAAAAATAAAAAAAAGATAATTAAATTAGTAAGTTAAATAAGAGATTAAAGTAATTAATCTAAATTAATATAAATGGATATAATTAATATACATATACGTTAATAACATTATTATCATAGTAGCCAATATCCGTTTATATCAATATTTACATAATTTATCTTTATTCTTATACAACATGTCAAGTAAAATATCATAACATTTATTTTAGAATCAAATAATAAAATTATTAATTTCTTATTGTTTAACTTGTAACCTGTAGAAATTACCAACTTATGTGATTGGGGATAACGAATTATAACTGAGAAACGTGGCTGTTTACAATTTTGTCCTTTAAATTAATTAATTACTACTAATCAGTATATTTATAAGCTTTAAATGTAAGAGTTATAAAAAGTGTGCGGTTCGACAAAGAGGCGAAAATTTTCAAGAAACAAATGAAACATATCCAAAACTTATTTTGCGCGTTTTATATTTATGTATTCGTCACATTTCAAAATAGGACGATTTATTTATGATTTTATAAGTCACACATTTTGCTGTACGTGTGCATTTCAACATATATCTCATTTACACGTGCGATTTTTCAATTTTTGAAATATTCTGTGGAATTAAATGGAATTCTATTGTGAATTTTGACGCAAATCATGAATTGTCCAAAGACGCGATCCAGGAGAAAAAAAAGACGCGAGAAAAAAATCGTGGGAAATTGAATTGGAGCGCCTGTCGAGATTACGAGTCTCAGCATCCCAGATGGCGCGTCGCGTTCATCTCGTTGCACAGATTTCAAGTTCGCTATCTTACGCGGGTGAAAAGAAAAAAAAAAGCGATTGATGAACGAGTCAACCGAGTCCGCTGTGCTCTCTCTGCTGTAAGCTGTTTGATAATTCTGTCAAACAGCTTCGCCAAAGTCCCGATTCACGGAGTCTCTTTAATCGCGCGTAACTTTCTTCCTGTGAAACGCTTTTTTTGTTTCTCGTTAATCGCAATAATCGCTCCGATATTGAATTCAAATATGCAGTAGTTGAACTCCAATTCAGTGGAAATCGTTGTTGAAGTTCCGTGAGTTCCAAACAATCGTAAATAACGAGGATTAACCTCCGGTATGTCGGCGTCCGAAACGGCAGTGATTTTTGCGAAGTTAGAAGCTTTAAAAGACATTAGGTATGAGAACGCAGTCTTATTTGACACTTGTCCTTTCATACATTGCATAAGAAATTTATTCGATTAGATGTTTCATTTTGTTCTTCATAGGTCAAAGACCCTTCAATTGGAGAAACTGAAACAGAGAATATTACAAGAGGTGGAACAGACCGAACAGGAGGAGAAATGTTTATTAGAATACAAGCAGGAGATGGATTTGCTGATGCAGGAGAAAATGGCACACGTAGAGGAATTACGTCAGATACACGCAGACATCAATGCGGTAAATTGTATTACTTAGTTTTTACTTCCACAAGCAAAGATCTGTTTTTTATAGCTGAACTGATATACACACTTTTGAAACTTAAAGTGAAATAGAGATATTTAGCTAAAGTAAGAAAAAATTATATTGCAGTCTAGTTATTGCAGGAATAAAAAGCAGATCTCAAGAAAAAAATTGTATTCTAAAATTTACTGCCAATTGAAAATTTATAATTTATGCTACATGCACTATACAGAACATTATACATTAAAAGTCTATACTTTAGGATAGTTTCATTATTATATTTGTTCTTTTTAGTTGAATTTCTTGAATAGTTTATCTTTTCTCTTTACCTCTCTAACATAAAAAGAAAGAAAAATGACTTATGCAATTCAGCTAAAAAGAATAAGCCTTATGGTAATAAAATTTGAAATACAATCAAAATATAATTATATGGAATTATATAGAATTGGAATTATATAGAATCGTAATAATAAAGTTTACTCTTGATTAGATGGAATCAGTGATCAAACAAGCAGAAGAAGCACGTAACAGAGCTAGGGAAACTGCTAAACTAATTCATAATAATGATTATCAACCACTGAAACACGACATTGATCGTATGCGCAGGGAATTCTTGGGTTTGGAAAGGTTACCAGAATTGTACGAAACTGAATCGGATCTTATCTCCCCTGAGTAAGTATCTATACTAACACAAAGCTGTTGAAGATCAGCAGTAAGAGTGATGCATGTAGTATCAGCCAATAAGTGGAGATTGACATTATGGACTGAGCTGAGTCAAACTTTTATTGTGTAGACGGTTTGTTCATAGTTACTTTGAACGTCCAATGCAAAAAGCGGAATGGAGAGTAGAAGTACGAGGCGATGACTTGTTACCATCGCTTGGACTACATCATCCTGGGCATCCAGGTGGTTCTACACCTTTCTTAGCTCCGCAACCGCTTCAAGGACCGAGTAAACCAGAGCCTAGACCATTACCGCCAGCTCCAGGGCCACCCGCTCCAACATTCAGGTACCACTGGTATATCTCGTCCCCTTATTATATTTTTTATGTAAAATTGAAAACATTACTTGTTACCAATTTTGTAATACAATATTTCTATCGCTTTACAGGCAACAACCGCCGCCTATGAAGTCTTGCCTTTCGTGCCATCAACAAATTCATAGGAATGCACCAATTTGCCCACTCTGCAAAGCAAAATCGCGATCGCGTAATCCTAAGAAACCAAAGAAGAAAGATTAATTATAATTCTATGACTATTTGTATGAATAATCTGCATTTCTACAATTCATGTTAAGAAAAGACATGTATTAATCATTTTTATAATCCATAGTAATCATGCACTCTTATCGTATCATTAGCATTTATAAGTGATAGCACAGCATTTATGAGAATCTATATGTTTATATAATATGTCATTTTTTGACGACAGCTTTTTTTAGTATTAAAAATTTTATTGTATTCGCGTATGTTATGAATATAGAAGAATGTAAGAAAATCATAGAAATCAAATAATTTCTATTATAATTAGAGAAATAAAAATACAAATTTAATATTTGACAACCAGTTTAATTTATCTTTATCTATATCAAATATTGAGAAATTTATATATAGTGTATTCTAACAATTTTCGTTATTATTAAAATAAATTAGAAAAGAATTATTATTTACAAAGAAGGGCAATACAAATTATTTATTGTAACTTTATATTCGTCTTTATTTTCATTAATCATAAAATATAGTAATGTAAATACCGCATACATTTTTATTTGCCATTATACATATTTAAATTATTTTCAATATATACAAATATTAGAAAAATATACCTTAGTATATGTAGACAACACTGAAAATTTCTATAAATGCATAAATGAAGTAATTCTTTATTATTTCATGTGTGTGTGTGTGTGTGTGTGTGTGTGTGTGTGTGTGTGTGTGTGTGTGTGTGTG
>NW_017259187.1:113782-117115 GCF_001594045.1 Atta colombica
ATATATTAATCTTTTAATTTTATATACTTCTCTTATGTAATGAAAGTATTATTGTACCAGATTTAACCAGATATTAACTTTTGATTGGCGTTTCTGCAATGTTAACAATTTTTTGATCATCCAAATATTTGTTATTAAAATTGAGTACAATAAAAAATCTACATGAAATGTTTGAACGTATCATTTTGCACAAATTTTTAGTGTTACCTATATATTATCTTAAAATATTGCATCTTTAAAAAATATTAACCATTGATTTATATTTTTATAATTTAATTGCACTTTGAAAATATAGCTCATATTTCTTTTTATAATATAATGCCAATTATGTTCTAAAATTTACTATATTTCATTCAATTTTTTCAACTATTTGTCAAAACTGTATTAAATATATTTAATTATGACTTTTTAAAGATAAAAAATGTGAATTATTTATATCACAATTTTTCATATTGTCTTTTGAAGTATTTATTAAAAAATTAAATAGTAGATAGCAGTAATATCTATTGCTGTGTAATATCAGCTATTTATTTATTAATTGTAAAATAATTTTATAAAATTTTAATTATATAAAATTATATATTTAATTAGGTCAGTCTTTGCTCTTCAAGTTATATGAAAAAATAAAAAGTAGACTGTACCTCTTTTACACTCTTGCATTGATTTATGTTGCATTTACGTTAAACTTATATAAATAATTCACATAATACAATTTATAAATATTACAATCTCATGAACATTCCAACGTCTAAATGTATTTCGAACAAAAATGGTTATTGTATTAGTAACAAAATATTTTTAAGAAAGAATTCAATTCGTCAATAAATCTTTGATAATTGCTTAATACACAATCAAATTTCGTATCACCTGCTATTTACTACGATCTAATTTATTTGTATATTATTTTCTTAAACTCTGTTCTTTTTAATTGAACTGTGCAAAGTTCATCTTTCATTTTTTATTTTAATGTAAAAAGAAAAAAAGAAAAAATGAATCATATAAGAAATTCAGCTAAAATGGATAAGTCTACATTTCAGGAAATATAATGGCGCTCATATATGTTATTCTATTATGAATTTGTACATTATTCGAATTCTTAAATATAATATAAATTTTAATCTTCAAAAATGATAAATGTAAATTTAATATTTAAACGAGAATAAGTATATAAAAATGCATATAGAATACAGATTAGATATTTACTTTTTTGTGCTATTTTTTGTTTTGCAATCAATAAAAATGCTAGAGAAATAGATTTCAGTGTATATAAAACTTACAATTTTTATGTTAGTATTTATCTGTACATGCATACGTACTATTCTCTTTAAAAATATTCAGTACTATAATATTAAAAATATAATCCTAATATACTAATAATTGTTCAATATTTCAAAGTTATAACTTTTCTTCAAGCAAAAAGTAATGGAAGAATAGTTCACGAATATCATTTGCATTATCTATGGCAAGTTTTCATAATCCAAGTCTCATTAACATTTAATGTCATATTATAATTAATCATTATCATATTGTAATATGATATAATCAATATAACATTAGTAAATTTAAATAAATTTATATAAAAAATTTAATAAAATTTAAATTGTGTCACTAGAAAGTTTTGAGCAATTATGAACGATTTCTTTATTATTATTATCTCAGTATTGTTATAATTACTCTGAGATCTATTTTTTTTATCATATTTAGCATGTAACTGTATAAAATTTTTATAAAATATCTATACATTTAAAGAATGTAATTTGTATAAACATTTATAAAAAATATAAATTAATTTGCATTGTTATCTAAACAACGTTTGTAATGTTTATGTAAAATTGACTGCACATTGCAAAAAGATAATTTTTTCCGGCAAGACAGTTTGAATTATCACAATTACGAACTGATGTTTCGTTAATTATACAGTTTCACGTGATGTTTGAGTATTATTAGATCTTAAATGAACTAATGGAATTTCGGCATCTTTTTCTTGTTTGTTCGACACTTCATTACTTTTCTTTAGCTCTGGTGCAATCAAACGTTTATTTACAAGTTGTAACCATAACATGGAAACGATTAGCATTATGCCAGTGATACCAAAAGTATGATATGTTCCTAAGCGAGTATAAATGAAGCCCACAAATACTGGACCTAAAACGCGAGATGCACAACCCGCACCTGTCATTAAACCCATCCACACGCCTTGTGGACGCGGGCCGAGAATTTTGCTAAATATAGTTTGCATCAAAGTAACTCCTATAGGATAACCTATAGAGGTAAAGGTGTAACCAATCAAAAATTGAATAATCGTGATTTGTGGAGTATATAGACACCATTCTTGAGTAATAGGACATCCTACGATTTCTGTACCATTGGCATCTGTCGTGATATTATTATATGCTACAAGATATTGAAATACTTCCATTATAAAGTTGTCATATAATATGCATAAAGAAATCCATGCTAAGTATAAAAATATACAATTTAAAAAAATATTTTTTTATTTAATAGAGAGATACTCACGTCCAAAATCTCCAATTATAGGAGGATCCGAACCCCATGGGATACATAGTACTCGTCCAATCACCATAAAAAAGAATCCACCCCATAACATTACTTTACGTTCTGCAAATCTATAAAAAAGTACGTATTTTATTTAATAGCATATAAAATGAGATATTATCTGCTTATAAATGTTATATAGCGATAAAATAATATTTTTATTGTTTAAATATTAGTTATTTATCTTAAAAAGATTGTAATTTCATCATAATTACTTTTTACAAAGTGGTCCAATCATAGTAAATGTAATACAGGCTATTACAGCTCCAACGCTCATTAGGATTCCCATATAATATAGCGCTTCCTTTTTAGTCCAAGCAAATTGATCCATGGTAAGAGAAGTACCAAGACTATACGAAAAAAGATGACATACATTTGTTAACTAAAACTTTTTATTTAGTAAACCAAGATTTCAATTGATGATCTTAATTTTAATATTATTTTACAATAGATGTACATCAATGTTTTTAAATTAACAATTAAAATATCAAGTTTTTTAAAATCAAGTTTTGCTTTCTTAAATAATGTATAAATTATTCTTTCTCTTATTTTCAATTGTTCTTTAATTATTTTTGAACAAATATAAAAAAATAAATAAAAAAAATATATATACTTACGTCTCAAGAAGAACAAAATTAAAAACCAAAACAAAGAATCCACAAATTAAAGTCCATGAAGCCAAATAATCCGGTTTTATGGCTTTCCACGTTTCTTTTTCTGTAAAAACAATAAATTCTATTATGTATGTATGTGTATATGTATGTATATATATATATA
>NW_017259187.1:117141-125049 GCF_001594045.1 Atta colombica
CAAAAAATATCAATTTATTACATACCTGTAGCTTTACCTTCATCACGCATAGCTTCTTTTATTGCAATTTTATGCTCCTTAAAGTTCCATGATAATAAAAAGATAAAATTAAAAATTCCCATTATTACGTTAATCCAACCAGCTGCTGTGTACATGTTTAAAGGTAGCATCAGAAATGTTACACCATGATCTCCAAGAGGTGTTACAGCAGCTTGCAATCCAGGACCCACCACAAAACCTAGAACCTAAATGTATTGTTTTTTTTACATGTATTCAATCAATATACTTATTTAATTATATTCTTTATAAAAATTTATATATTTTTAATAAAGTATTAAATTATTTTATTATCATTATTAAATTAATAAATATAACATTTTAAAACTATAATATAATTTGTTTATCTATTAACATAAAACATCTTTTAACATAAAATACAATAACAAAAAATTACCTGTGCTAAGGATACCATAGAAACTGCATGTGTGCGTTCTGAAAGTTTTGTGGCTGCAGATAGATAAGATCTTGCTACAGCAATATTAGCTGCAAGAAATGGCATATGTTTACAACTAATTCAAAATCAAAATTCCTTAAATATATATATATATAAGAGTTAATATAATTATAAAAATTAGAAAAGAACTTACCAGAACTAACGCCAACAAAAAATCTGGCAACAAGCATGTAATGCTTTTTATCGCCAGGTATCATTTCAAGAATACTATAGGCTGCTGATGAAATAGTAAACAATGCTAAAGTTACTAAAAGCGGCAATCTTACTGATCCTCTTTTATTGCCCCACCAACCTACCAGAGGTGAAAACAACATTTGTCCAAGTGGATTAGCTGCCACTACGTAACCCATAAATTCTTTTCCTGCAGTAGGATCCAACTGAAACATATATGTATGTTTAAATATATATAATTAAGTATATATGTAATTTTTTATAATTTTATTATCAATATATCTTGATCATGTATACTACCTTGCCTAAATATGGCCAAACTCCAGTAAGTATAATACTGAAGCCAAGTGACATTAAGAACATAGTAAAATAAATCGTGTAAATACTTCTCCATCTTTCTTTTCTTTCAAGTTCAGTCTCTAAATCGTCAATAGGTAGTTCAGTTTGTCTAAAAAAAATTAATATCCTATGTTTGTATATGTATACAAGGTGTCCGTAAGTTTTTGCCAAGCGCTTTTGTATAGATAGAACCGACTAAACTGAGTCGAAAAATCCTTTACCAAAATTTTGCAATTTTCACAACAGTTAATGAGGTATTAATTACTAAAAATAGCTGAATATTAGTCTTCAATAATTTTTTATTCAAATATCATCAACTTTACAGAAAAACAGCGAGAAACAAAAATTATTTATTTTCTTCTCATAAAGTTCTGATAATTTTTTCAAAATTTATTAATACTATATTTTCTCGTTGATAAAAATAAGAAAATGTAGTACTAAAAAGTTGATTAAAAATTCTGAAAAAATTCTAAAGTTCTACGAGAAGAAAATAATGATTTTTGTCTCTTGCAGTTTTTCTATGAAGTTGATAGTATTTGAGTAAAAAATTATTAAAGATATTTGGCAATTTTCAGTAATTAATATCTCGTTAATTATTGCAAAAATTGCAAAATGGTAGAGGATTTTTCGACAGTTTAGTCGGCTCTATCTACACAAAAGCGCTTGACAAAAACTTACGGGACATTTTGTATATTCATCTGTAGAAATACATTAGATATTTTATATTTAATGGTATTACATGTATTTCCAGTGAATAAAATTACTCTTTATTTAATAATATAATTCAATATTTCAATAAACAATACTTTATTAATAACATTAATATCTCTAATAATAAATCAATAAAAAATTTTAATAAAATTACTTTTTGATAAAAAATTTCTTAAGACGATCCATTAAAAAAATGTTTTGTACTATCTTCTTCTACATTTAAAGGATTGAAAATTTGTTGTACAAATCTCAATGATACAAATTTCAGTACCCTTACAAAACATCAACATACAACACAAACCACCAACCTATTACATATGTAAAAAGAAATATATAATTAAATGTTTATATTAAAATGATATTGCACATAATTCTCTCCATAATGAAATATAAAGATATATTTAAATCTCTGCATTTATTTTATATTGAGTTGAGGTTAACATAATAATGCTAATTATATATATAATAAAAAATATAAAATAGGATATAATATAAATGCATTAAGTTTATATCTTAAGATAAGAAATTCTCTTTATATACATAGCTTAATAAAAATGCTTTTAAATAATAATTATTAGAAAAAAACTAAACAGAAAACTCAGTGTTTTAATGGTGGTGATAAAAGATATAATTAGATATATACTGCAATGTATATGATAGGAAACATTATAGTGCTTCTTGATAAGAGATAATCAATTGAATACTGTTGATAGATTAAGTTTCCAGAATACAGTTATCTTTAATAAGAGAGAATGAATAAAAATAAATATTTTGTAAAAGTCAATTTTTATAAATATGCATATTTTTCATTTCACACATTTCTTATAGAGATTTTACATATTTTGATAAAATAATTCATATCCTATTTTTATTTTTTACAATTTATATATATACAATTAAAATGATTCATCTTCATCTTGTAATAACATTTCTATATCATTTTATAAAAATTAAACATAAAAATATCCATGCTAAATTACATATTATTACAAACTGAATGTCACAACAAAGTATAATTATAAACTTAAAAGTCACAAGATAAACACATGACAATGTATGTTGAGTACATACAAACATGTAAAATATTTTTATAGATAAGAATATAAAGTAATATAAAGTGTAATATAAAGTTGTAATATAAAGTGCATTAGAATATACCTAATTAATAAATATCTATGCATAATAAAAAAAAGAAGATAATTTATCAAGAAAACATTAAGGAAAAATTTAGTAGATAACATAAGGTAGAAAGAGAGAGAGAGAGAGAGAGAGAGAGAGAGAGAGAAGGGGAGAGAGAGAGAGAGAGAGAGAGAGAGAAAGAGAGATCAAAATTAAGTCAAAAATTCTGAAAAATAATGGAAGCACAAAAATAATTTAAGTAACAAAGAATACAAAAATATCAATTAAATATTTAAAATGAACATTCGAAGCGTTCATAAATATTGCATCATATTGTTCTCCAATTTTATCTACTTACGAAATTATTCTGTAGTTTTTGTTCTAACATATGTATTTTATCTATTAATAGTTGCAGGCAGTTAAGCACTTTTATTGCTGCATCTTACTCTCTTCACTGTCGTTCTGCTAATTATATTGAAGATTTTGGGAACAAACATATATATTGCCGAAGCAATCTTCTGTCAAAAAATTCTGCGAGGTTTACTTCTCCTTTCCCTTTCTTTCAAACAACGCTGTTTTTCTTGGTCACTTAGTTAATAAACAATGAATCACGCTCTTTCATTAATCAATTAAATTCGATGTTACAATAAGCGATTTGCTGACTCCACAAAATAAAAGAAAACACGTGCGACATTCAACAGCTGATTTTGTGAAGGATCTACAGATTCCATTCTGTACGAATCAATCGAAGAATGCCTTGGAATGCATCAAAAGAATATAGGTGTATCTCGTTCCTATCTAGAAAATAATACTTTCGTGACTCTCCTTTGCGAGATGTACTCATACACTCTGATTTACACTCTCCTCTCATTCAAGATAAGAGACAAGATGATTTGAGGGATAAAATAAGATGATTTTATGGGTCTGTTCTTTTTTGTTTACAAACATTCATGGTAAGAAAAGATAATATTTTGATGAGTTTCGGAACACGGCGGTCAACAGCTGTGTTCACAGATTTCTATGAGTATCAGTATTCATCTTATATTCAAGACCGTCTTAAATATAATCTTAAGAAATCACAAATTAATCAGAAGGCTGCATTAGCATCTTAAGACATTACTTAAGACGATCTTGAAATAAGAATTGATTAGGAATACCGGCCTAAATAATCCGATGTCGAAGAGAAAAGAAAAAAAGGTAAAAGTGTAAAAAGCAATTATAAAACAGATTTATCATTTTCTTCTGTAATTTTGGAATGGTTTTATTCTTGTTTTAATCGCTTTGGTCTGAGTCCCAGATAGCAAGTTACGTCAATTCGATGAATTTTTGACGCTCAGAATGATTCGATTTCGATAAATTTTCGATGCTCTAAACAATAGTAATACAATATTTTAACGAAAAAAGATTTTTTTATGGTTATTATTATTTATCTGATTTAATCAGTTGTCTTCGCTATTTCGCGTATATTCCATATGTATTTTATTAATAATAATTAATTTTTGAAAACGCATTTACCGATAAGATTTCTATTTGATAAGATATCTATTTGTATTAGGTGTAATAAAAAGAAATCCATTATTTTTTGGATGAAATTGAATGGAAAAATAATGGATTTCTTTTTACTATATCTAATATATATAAACTTGTTTTGCAGTTGCTTTGCTTTTTTTATCTTTTCTTTTTTCTCTCCGACATCGGATTATTTTTTTTTTTTTTCTATAACGTTTATTTTGTTTTAAATGTGAATATTTTAAAATGCATTATACAATAGGCTTATTGTAAGTATAGATAAAGCTATAGAAACACATAGAAAAACATAAATGTCTAATATTAATAAATCACAGTAAAAAGAAAGTGCGTCACAATTGATATAAAGGACAATACATTCGATCTCTATTGTACTTCGGCAATTTGTTTGTAAATTTTCTTTTTGAGATGTAATAAATCATTTGATAATAGATATATTCAAAAGCAGCCTGTAATCCTGATACGCATGACTCAAAGAAATCACGAAAAATTTGTTTGCATTACACACATGCTCTAACATGCATTATAATGAACAGAAATGATATGAAGAATGAGGAGAAAGAGTCTTTCTTGTCCTTCGGGGAGGACTAATCTTATATGTATTCTATAAGCCAATCATAGTCGTCAATTTCCAACTTCTAACTTCTGATTTATGACTAATAGCTTATTGTAGAATGGCCATTAAAATAACAATGAAAAGAGAACAATTAGAAAGCATCTCTAGGGGCTCTGCACAATAAAAGGAACAGAGAATAGAGAATAAGAATTTTAACTTATCAAAAATTGTATATTCCGCAATACATAATTTCTGATAGATTGAAATTCTTATTCTCCGTTCTCTGTTCTCTGTTCCTTTTATTGTGCGGAGCTCTTGGAATTTTAAAGTGATCATGTAGGAGCAAAAAAAGAAAATTGTTTATTGCACTCTCAGAAAGGATTTCTAATATCAAGAAAAAAAATTCTTAACGTACTTAATCTTAATTCAACTGTATACAGTATAAAATTATAACCGTATTAAGATTAAATCACAATAATTTTTTATTCTACTCCCTCAAATAAAATAAAATCGACATTTTGTCTTGAGACGAGTATACACATAAAAAGAAAGACATGATAGAATACTAATTTTAAAACACGACTAAAATAATTGATTAAAACCGATATTTAAGTTGTATAACAAAAATAATACGAAAATAAAGGAAATGTATCGCTTACTTTAGACGAATAAATGAAATTTACTATTCAAAACACGATAGTATATTATTAATTTTAATAAAACATAACGAAATAGAAATAGATTCAAAATATCTAAGCTATATATGAAAACGATGGACAAATATAAAAAATTTATCAAATGTAGCAAGTAAGTCTGAAATTTATGATAAAAACGATATAATGTTTTTAAGAAGCATATAATTTAATCCAGAAATGTTAAATATGTTAAAATAAGATAGATGATATTACAGAAAAATTACTGTATCTTACCGTCGGCAACATAATGTGTATTTAGGTTATTAAATAATTAATTATTCAATTATATATCTGAATAATAAATGCAGGGTTGCATAAATTAACTTTTTTTTAAACTAAATTTAAATTTAAATTAAGTTAAAGTTATAACAACCTTGAAAATTTAACTTAATTAAGATACAAGTTAATTTATAATGAAATTACAGCGCTAATTCTGAATAGCCAAAAACTTATTACATTTTTCATCCATTTATCTGCCTCTTACTCTACTTGTTTTTCTACTTCCACTACTCCCACCTCGGTGGTCCCTTCAGTCCCTTCCATGTCGATATCTTAATGCTTGGTTTATGCTTTGATCTTAACTTTAAAATCTTAATATTCAGCCAATAGAGCTACCAGTCTTGATCCTAACTGAAATCTGTATTCCATTGGCTAAATTTTAGGATTTTAGGATTAAAACCGAAGCATAAATTAGGCATTAAATTCCGCTTGTTGTCCAATCACGAAGTAGAATGACGAAGTAGTGACAACCTAAAGTAAGTCAGTAACTATACCCTATAATATTATTCTTGTTACTCTTCAATGTTAAACGAGGATAATATGAGTGCACTTGGGGGAAAGTTTCTGAACACTCCATCGTCCGGCGACCAATGAGAAATGAAAGTTTCACTTCTATATCCCTTCTCACCTGTGTCGGATCTCAGGTCTCCCACTCTACCTGTGTATATAGTATGCAGCAGAATAACATCGTCAGCGGATCAGCCATTGCCCGATCGTCAATATCGTGTTGATGGGGAAGATGAGAGGTTTCGTGTGAAACAAACGTGGATATAGAAGTTATTTCTTTACGGAGCTGGATTCAATGCACAACTCCAAGATGCGTACAACATCGAATTTAGGCGCAAACGTACCAGCGTTTCTTGCCAAGCTTTGGAAGATGGTTGAGGATCCGGATACGAACAACCTTATTTCCTGGTCACCCGTGAGTTATATTGTTATTTACCTAATTACTCGCGCAAGTCCAAGTCGGATTATTTCGCGTAAAATGTAATATGTAACGATATGTGTCTGTCAATGTTATGCATTTCTGATGACTCCGGTTTTCGCTCGCCTCGGCGAGCAATAACGATCGCATTAACAAAAGTCGCGTCACAACCACCGTGCCGACAATCAACGTGCAAAACAATTACCACAACGATAATTGCATTGACAATAGTCATATTGATTACTATATAATGATCGCATTGATAAAAACGTATATTATTAAACCAACATCGATCCTCTATGGTACATTTTCTTTCCAAGAAAGTTCATATTTCTGTTGCATTTTGTTCAAACAAGCACGTTGTTATTAATTCTTCTGTATTATTATTTGTCGTTTGATTTTCCTATGTTACATTCTCTTTCTACGTTACATTACTCCTGTCAAAAGATAGCTAATGTCTGTGATTTTTAAGACAAAATTTCAATGTATTATGTAAAATTAGACAAAAGATAGAATTTGGAGAGTCACCAGTGTAGATCTTCTTTGGAAGAATCATTTTTAGACTTATTATTATTAACATACATTTAAATTTAAGATGTAATAAATGAATCAAATCACGTTGAAAAATTTACTGTATATTGGCTTTGTTAATTTTGTATGCATTGTTAATATGTGGACACTCTCTAGTTAATCTTTTTTGATATTCTGTAAATAACGAAGAACAATACATGTAGTACGATCTTTTATCTATAGTAGATTCTGATTCTTTACCTGAAGTACAAGGCACCTAACAGTGCGAATGCTTTATTGAAAAATCAAAGAATTTTTTAAATCGATCATTCAAAGAATGCTTCAAAGCATATGGATTTTGTGGATTAAATGAATTGTACCTCAAAGTGAAAGATCGAAAGTGATTAAAATGATCAATTGGATTATAGTGAAGAAAAAGTTTGTGTCTGGGTCATATTAATTATACATATTCTGTGAATATATTATCTCAATACATTATTTACATTACAAAAATATAAAAATAATAGACATATGTATAAATATATGTGTAAATATATATATA
>NW_017259187.1:125710-126202 GCF_001594045.1 Atta colombica
ATATAGAGTGACATAGTTTGTGGGACATAAAAATATATCACAAATAATAGATGTGATATAATTTATGTGGAGAAATAATATGTAATATAATATTGATAATTTAGATATAGAAACATTATAGATAACGAATTTACAAGATAATAAGCAATTATCAATGTTTCTTCCTTATTAAATTATCGCTTTCATGTGTATATCTGTAGAAATATTGTAATAACCTTTTTATTAATTCGTATTGCAAATAATTTCCGTGCTATGAAAACGTATTGATCCTAAAATATTGCGTTTTAATGCGATCCGGTTACGCCAAGTTTTTTCTTTACTATAATTCAGTTGATTATTTTAGTCACTTACAGTTTATGTGTCTCGCGTGATGAAATATTTGCATTTATTTTATATCTGTATTTATAAATATTACAATTATAAAAATTACAAATATTAAAAAAAAATTAAAAAATCAATTTTATCAACCCCCCCCCCCCCCAAAAAAAATCC
>NW_017259187.1:126253-131751 GCF_001594045.1 Atta colombica
AAAAAAAATCCTAATAAAATCCAATAAAATCTTTAAAAAAGCCAGTTTTATATTTAATTACATTTTTACTATTTAATTATATTTTTTTTTAAAAAAGATTTTTTTAGGGATTATTATTATTAACATTTAAATTTAAGATGTGATAAACGAAACAAATCACGATATTGGTTGAAAAAATTACTATGTATTAATTTCGAAATTAAAAGTATTATGTGTTTTGTACTTCGAAACGTATGAATCAGAATAAAGAGATTTAAGAGTACTATTTCAATTCGAACAGTTCGTCAAAGTTTTTAAGTTATTAATTCTTACAATACAAGGTACAGTTTGGTGCTTCATTTGTTCAAATATGGGTCATTAAAATCCGTCCGTTTTTTTTACCTATTCAAAATGATTAAAAAATTCTTTAAACATTCACCCCAATATATTTCCAATTTTCTAAATATTGAAACTTTATTTTGGAAAATAATAAAATGTAGTATAATTTATATGCGTCATGCTTAGCGCCGAGATACTAGCAGTGTCTCCAGATAATTTTGAAAAACTCAAAGAAATTTTCACGAACAGAAATCACTTAATCACTAATGACCTTGTACGGTAAGAATTAATTGGCTACAGTAGAGAATTTCTATAGTCATTCGAAAACTTCTTTATTCTCTTTTCCAAGGGTTGGAAAAATCCCAGATTTTTTTAAAAAAGCTCAACTCACTAATTTTTTAGGGATTTTATTAGATTTTTTTGGATTAAAAAAATTTATTTTTCTTATACAAAAAATTCCAATAAAACTCTCAAAAACAAATTTCGGGTTTTTTTAAACGAATAAAAACTAAAACATTTCCTTGGGTTTTTTTGGGGTAGATAAAATAATATCAACCCTGTTTTCTAGTCACTTGAAAAATTTCATATAATAAATAAAATATTAATCATTTAATAATATCAATAAAAGCCGATACTAGTTATTGTTATATATTAGCAATTTATTTCGCATTTAATTGAACAAAATATTTCACAAATGTTTCGATCCTGCGTTTTGGATACTCCTCAGTATTAACATAAAGTCTACTTTCCCTAAAACTAATAAGTACCTATGTCAAAAATAGTTTTGCAATTATAAGTAGAATGCAATTACTTACTATGATTTATGTCGAGTCAAATGATGCTTCCTCGTTTCTTTCATCCATTGAAATAAATTGCTAATACAACAATAACTAGCATCGGCTCTTATTGATATTATTAATGATTATTGATTTAAGTTATATAGATAGAACTTTTAATCATTATATGAAATTTTAGCCTAAGATCTTATTTTTTATAACTCTTAACGATAGTTGTTTCTTTAGACGATGTCATTCTGGCTTTTCGCTTAGATGAGCAATATTAACAAAATGTCGACATCCCATCTTGTCGCCTATTGTCAATAGGCATTATTCTTCTTCAAAATTCATTTTTTAAATTTCGGAATTGAATTTGCACAGTTTATCTTTTATCCTTTTCAATTAAAAGAAAAGAAGAAAGAATAGATCTATTGTTAATGTCAGAGTTTATACCTACAATAAAGCTACAAATAATATAACAATGCCGACTGTTATTAGAGTTATAGAATAAGAGCCTAAATTTGGAAGTACTGAATTATAGCAATGAATTATAGCAATAAATAAATTGCAGCCATAAATAAATCATAGTCATAAATGATTTATAGATTTTAATACGATCTCTGTTGATTGTATATATGTAATGGTAGCATTAAATATAGCATTCTAATCTCGGTCCTAATTAAAAATGACCTATGTAGTGATATTTTGAGATAATGAGGCTTAGAATTTTAAAGTTGGAGCATAAATCTTTGCATAACGCATAATATATAAAGCATAAGATAATAAATCAGAGGCTTTCATAAAGGAAAAACTTTGATTTATTAATTCTCTTGTTTATGAAAAAATTATGGCTTTGGCCCTTATTTTTGAAAAATAAATATTATGCTCTATGAATGAAAATACTAGGGAAATTCATAATATATAATTTTTATATGTAATATATAATTTTTCTATTGTCGCTATACTGAACTGTATTAAAACTTTATCTTGCATTTGCAAAACTTCATATACATATCTATATCATTTTAAATACGAATGTATACTAATTCAGCTACAAAAAACAGTCTTATGAATGATACTTCGTCATAATTTGATGAGAATTTTAATAATTTTAATAATTTAATGCTTTTTTCAGGGTGGAAATACTTTTCTCATTAAAAATCAATCGGTATTTACAAGCAAATTATTACCACATTATTACAAACATAACAATATGGCTAGTTTTATACGACAGCTGAATATGTGTAAGTTTTTGCAACTTTTAAATTTTTTTTAAAACATAGATAATATAGTAAAATAACAATAACAAAATATTTATTAATGTTTTTTACGTGTTAGATGGATTTCACAAGATAGCATCTGTAGAATTGGGCGGTTTAAAATGTGATAAAGATGAAATAGAGTTTGCGCATCAGTACTTTTGTAAAGGTTCTCCTCATTTAGTAGAAAACATTAAAAGAAAAGTAAGTATGTTAAATTAAAAGTTGTTGTTTGAGATGTTTTATAGTGTAATAATTCTTTATTCTTTAATTTTCTTAATATTAAAATTAATTCAAAAAAATTTCAAAAATATATATATAGTGTAAAAGATTTCCTATATTTATATATTTATGATATTCTTAATTTTTCTACAAAAATTATTACATATAAAATTTAAAACTGGAGCTTTGTAATAGCGCGCTTTTCAAATCTCCCAACTTAATAACAAGATTGTCCCTACTTTTATATCATGAAACTCAGAGTCTTATTGGGAACTATTACTCCCACTCATGCTATTCACATGTTTAACACATATTGAAGGGATTTTGTGCATTAATTCGAAGTTTATTATTACGAGGTTCCAGTGTAATGTAATAACGTAGTATGATATGTACAGATTAATCCTGAATGTTTCAGTTAGAACTTTGAGATTTTATAGGTAATTTAATTTTGAACAAAAAGTTTACTATATACGTGAATCGAAAAATGATTCCTTAAAAAGTTATCGTCCAAAAACCTCTAAATCACCTCTAAATCATTATTTTATATATTTTTACAAATATCAGAAAATGCGTTTTTTAAACAAAATGAAATGAAAGCTGTAGAAAATTAAATTATTTTTCAAATAATTATACATTCTCTGATATTTGTAAAATTATATAAAATAATCGTGATTTTACACAAAGATTTTTGGACGATAACTTTTTAAGGAAGCATTTTTCGATCCACGTTTATAAGAAACTTTTTGTTCAAAATAAAATTTTTTATAAAATCTCGAAATCTGACTGTGAAACGTTCGGAACCACCCTATAAGTATAAGAAATTTTTTTCCCTTTTTAAATCCTTTTAAGCAAAATCGGAAGTATATAAAAAATCTTTCTAATAAAATTTACAAAAGTTTAAATAATAAACCTAAATTATAAAAGATTAAATGTTACATCAACATTTTTATTACGGAAAATCTGTTCTTTTATTAGGTTACAGCTAACAAAAATCAAGATTTATTGCATTCTTCTTTTAAACCAGAAGTAGTGGATAGGATGTTAATTGAAGTAAGAGAAATGAAGGAACGTCAAAAAACTATGACTGATGCTTTAAATGAAATGAAATTGGAAAATTCATCATTGTGGACAGAATTAATGATATTGAGACAAAAACATTTGCAACAACAAGAAATTATTAATAGATTAATTCAATTAATTCTTCTTACTCTTGTACAACCATCGAGGAGTGGACTATCTGTTAAAAGACGATATCCATTAATGATACATGATACAAGTTGTTTAAATAAACGACGTAAATTGTCTAAGGTAATATTATAATTATTGTTTAACTTATTATTGTTTATTATTGTTAAGTTGTAACTTATTATTGTTATATTATTATTGTTTATTTTTTTAATTAATTACTATAACAATAAATATTTATATTATAGTCGCAAGAATCTCCTACAGGACCAGTAATTCATGAACTTGATGCATCGGAACCTGATGTGGACTCAGACTACATTGCTGAGTATGTGAATAAATTTAACATATTGCATTTAACATATTGCATTTTAAATGTAATTCAAATTTAGTCTTGCTTATTTGGAATTAATGTTCTAATAAAGTTGTTAGCGATCAGGGAAAATCAAGAAAAGTCACAGAATTAAAAAATAGGAAAACCGAGTAAAATAAAGGAAATTTTTTCTTTTTCGCTAACAACCCTGTTAAAGAAGTAAAAGACTCAATACATGTATGGATAAAGAAAAAACTTATTAATTATAATAATCTTATTAATTATAATAATTTATTTTAGTATATTGAAAAATGAAAATCTAACCGTTCAAAGTCCACAAGAACATATTGAAACACTGACAGATGAAGAAAATATGGGAATTGTATATACATCTGAAAATAGCGATCAGAATCCTGAGATTGAGACAAAGAGGAAACTTGTTTGCAAAGGCAAAAAGAAGTAAGCTTAATTTATATTATATTATTTTAACGAGCGTATTTATACGTATAAGTTAATTTCTAGAAGAATTTATCACAGATAAAACAAACTTAATAGAACGTTATATATATAATAATATACACAGTATTTGTGTGTGCAGAAAGTATTATAGATAAAACAAATTTAATAGAGTTATATATACAGTATTTGATATACAGTATTTGATATATATATATACAGAAAGTAGACACAATATTCTTTATAAAATTGATTCTTGATTGAAAAAAATTGATTCTTATTAGAAAAAAATATAGAAATATAAAATATTCCGATATTTTTATAAGCAGAAAATAAAAGTAAAATTTATTGTAACAAAATCTTACTTTTTGAATTAATCGCTAAGTATTAAATATTAAAATTTTTATTTAACAAATTTTGTCTCAAAATTTTCTATGAAGAATTCGTGGAAAATAAGGAAAAGCCTCTAAACTTTAATTAAATACTGAAAATTATCTTACGAAATAGTAGTGCAATATATCGGAAATTAGATTTACATTATAAAAGTTATTATGATAATAGAATATAAAAAAATGTAAAAATCTATAAAATGTACATAAATATTCTAAGTCATTAAAATATATACAACTAATCCAAGTCATTAAAATTTAAGTCAATATTTTTATTTACTAATCAGTTGCATTCAGTAGAATTTAATAATATTTAAAAATTTCATATTATATTGATCAAATTTAAATATTATTAGCAGGAAAAACAAGGTGCCTGTCAAAATTGTCATTCCATCATTGGAAAACGGAAAACAATCAAGGTTAAACCTAATTTTTGTTTGTTGGTATTCTGAGAATTGCTTGTAATTATTTTGTTATGTAGAGTTACTATTAATGTATGCTATTTCTTGCATGAGTTAGATTTTTATGATTGTTTTGTAAAAATATAATTAAAAAAAAAATATATATATATATATGCATT
>NW_017259187.1:131835-133146 GCF_001594045.1 Atta colombica
CACACACACGCACACACACACACACACACACACACACACACACAAAATATAAAACAAATAACTATTAATTAAATTTATTATTAATTAAATTTGCTTACAAATACATATAAATCATTTTGAATTAGACACATATCTAAATGAAATTTTTTTTAGTATAACTAATACTGTCACTTTACATTATTAATTTTTCCTCATAAATGTTTGTTCTGAATTTGCATTAATGAAATTATAATCTTATATATCTATATAAGATATATCATTGTTTATGTATTGAAAAAGAAAAATAAGGTAAAAGAAAGGAAGAAAGATGTGATATTCTTCTGCTATTAGGAAAGAAGTTTTTTTTCATTTATATATTTAATTTTTTACTTTAATATATTTAATTTTACTTTAATATATTTAATTTTACTTTAATATATTGATCTATAAACATTATCTTTATTTGATAGCTATTGTATTATAATATTCTTTTGAATGGTATAATAGATTGCATGAATTTTTATCTCTTATGTTCTGTCTTGTAACATACAATTTTTTTTTATGTTTCACTATTTTATTGGAATATGATAATATATTTGAGTATTTAATAATTTATATAGATAAGAGAAAACTTTAAACTTGAGCTTCTAAAATAAAAATGGAAATTGATTTTATTTATAGAGAAATATTGCATATGTTTGAAGTATCTACCGATGAAGATGAGCCTGTGAGTTTATTGAAAAATGATTCCATCGGTTCTAATGATGTGGCTTCAGTTGATTTGGAGAATTATGGACTTACTACAGAAGTTTTGAATAACAATCCATCGATAGTGAAATTAGAAAATATAATTACTCCGGAAATGTTAATTTCTTCGGAAATGCTTCATAATAATAATATTCAAAATAATATTGAGAATGAAGAAGACAGAAGCGATCCTAATAACATGTATAACAGGTTTAGTAAAAAAATTGATAGCGGAAGAGGTCCTATTTTAGTGACAAATAGCAATGAGCAATACAATGAAAATAGAATAGTACAATCACAAAAAGAAGATAATAGTTATGACACAGCAAGCGCAAGTTCATCGAAAGATTTATTGGTGAGCCGTGTTAATTCCTCTGGAATGACTGAAGCTAATTACAGGTTAGAACCAATGTAAGTTCAACATAGACCATGAATAATATAAATATTTATTAATAATAATTTCCACTTAATTTTATTATAGTGGAAATTATTAATCGCAAAAAGAGAGTATCGTTTTTTTATATTTTATATCAGATAAATTTTTTTTACAGATTATTTTTTTATATATTTTAAATAATTTTTATT
>NW_017259187.1:133246-136727 GCF_001594045.1 Atta colombica
ATTTTAATTTATTTTTATCTTATGTATAGGGAAGAAATAAACAATCATGTAGAAACAACACAGAGTAATTTGGACACTTTCCGTGACGTATTGCTGAGTGAAAATTGCAACTTGGATGCTAATACTTTACTTGACGTAAGTATAAATTTTTTACATATAAGAAACAAAAAGGAAGAAAAAATTGAATAAAAGATTCTTCAATTAAAGATTCTTCATAGAAAAAAGAATATTTATTAAAAATGCTAATATTGATATTTTTCCTTTTTTAATAGATATTTAGTACTGATGATCCGATGGCGTTTGGATTGTCACTTAATTCAGAATTGAATCCATATTATGGGAAAGAAGAGGAAGATAGTAAGTTTTTTATAATTTTCATTGCTGGAATTCAAACTTTTAATAAAATTTATATTTCTTCGTCAAAAAAATTTTGAGAAAAAGTTGCAAGTAACAAAAAAATCTTATAAAGAAAGAAATTATTAAATATAATAATTATTAAAATATACATATATATTTTATGTGTATTTTTAAATATTTCATTTTTTTGAGAAATGTAAGATGCTTTTTATATTTATTTATTACATCATAATGTTATTATGAAACTTTAAAAGAAAATTTATTTTTATAAAATTAATAAGATGAAGTGCAGATAATTTCAATAATGTATAGTTTCAGATTCTGTCCATGGATCTGCTGGTGGTGAACTTATGACATATAATCCTCCATTAGAATTAGACGATATGTTTATGGGAACTGGTTCAAATCTATCAGATTTACAGATGAATGGTTATACACATTCTATGAATTATGAGGATACTAAGAAACTTCTTGATGTTCTGATAGCCAATAATACGAATTCAGTATCATAAACATCGTTAACTTAAGAGGTAGAAGAGTTTTCCTCTCATTTTTAATGCATTTTTAGTTTTTTCCTATTTTTCTTTCTCTATTTTTTCGAATTTTTTTAAAAATTTAATCATTTAAATTTAATATTTATTACATTTACTATTTTTATTATGATTAGCAACATTACGATCAAAATAAAATTATCGTCTCAAATTTTTAAAATAAATTAAATTTTAAAAAATCATTCAAATTATAAAGATACGCACACACACGCACACACGCGCGCGCGCGCATACACACACACACACACACACACACACACAGAATAATCCAAATTAACCGGAGGAAGTGGTATGTATGTACTGTTAAAAACTGAATCAGAAAAATCCTTTATTATTTTGCAACAGTTAATAAAATATTTATTAATAAAATATAATTTCTAAAAATTGCCAAATAAAATCGATGTTGATAAATACATTGAAATCTCTTTCAAAGTTCTTCATGAAATATCTCATATATTTTTAAAGAACTCTTAAGTTATTTTATGCGTCGATACAAACGTTCTGCTATTGGACAACTAAAAAAATTGCGAAAATTGTAAAATGATAGAGAACTTTTTGATTTAATTTTTCATAAATGATACGTACATGTCGGTTCCTTCGATTGGTTTGGATCATCCTGTGACCCTATATATACAAAGAAATATACAAAAGCGTACAGATAAATTTATCACAGATTGATTATTCTTGCATCAAATTCTTTGATTTCAATAAATTTTATTTTAAAAGAATATAAACACAATTGATATCTTATTCGTACGTAGAATTATTGAAGTTAAAAGAAATAAAAATCTCACTATATATTTTATAATCAGTATGATTTTGTCGATTTAACATATAATGATAGATGTCAAATGTTTTTATGTACTTAGCATATAAAATCCATTGAATTTGCACTAGGCAAAATCTGAAGATAAATTAATAATTTCTATTTAACATTTAATAATCTGACAGTTATTTATGAAAAAAATATTAATTTCTAAAAATTGAATAAAATCGATGTAAAAACATTGAAATTGTATCTTCCAAAGTTCTGAAAATTATGGCAGTAATTTCTTTTATATTTTTACTAACATAAATTAGAATATTTATAATTACATGAGAAAGTAATGCAATCATAATACAACTGTAAATATCCTCATCGATTATTTTTTTATAGTAAAAAATTCAATGAAATGAGTAAAATTTCTATTTTATCATAATAAATAGTTCATAGTAAATGTTTTAAGTTTTAATTATACTTTATATTAGGCACTATAATTTTATAAATCTTTAACGAACTGATTGTAAGAATTATTTGATTTGAGTATAAGTTTTGAAAGATTCAAATAATTAAAATTTTGCAACATTCATACATATAAATAAACTTTAAATTTACATCGATAATGTATGTTATAATTATAACTTCACATTACAAATACATTACGATTTACAAAAATTTATGAAAAAATGAAACATCTGTACAAAAATACTTTTACTATCTGTTACAGATAAATACTTGTATTGTGTGTATGTACACAATAGAAAGATTAAATGAAAAAAAAAAGGTTATAGAATATAAGAAATACATTCTTACAAATTTGCTGTTGTTATCAATGCGCTTTATGTTCATATAATTTTTGAAATAAGGGTAGTTATTTATTTCACAATTTACATAATTCGTTTAAAGTATCTATGCACAATAGCATTAGACTTACCATAAAATTTTATATAATATACTACATATTTATATATACATGTGTGTGTGTATATATGTGTATGTAATATTATATATTATACCATTTTGTTTACAAAAAAAACTTAATAAATGATAAACTTTTGAAAGTACAGTAAATTCAAAAGAACATACTATAAAACATTCATATATACATCACAATCTTTTTTTATATACAATATTCTTTTCTTATATATTTTTTATTATAATTTAGTATAATTTATTAAAATCTATCTTTCAGTTTTTTGATAGAAATAACTTCTGTGTTTGATTTTTTATTATTTAGAAAAGAATGATAATTTGAATAAGATATAAAGTGCACTGTTACAACCTCTTTGCAATTTACTATTATCAAACTTAAAGTAAGAATATTATTTCCAAGTAACAACATAACTTAAGTTGCAAAATAAAATACATAATAAAAACAATGGAATAATATAGATATAAGAATTAAATGGATATTTAAATTTTCGCAATTTGAACGTGAAATTTTGAAATCTTTTGTTCTTACTTTGTATATAATATTCTAATAGAAAACCTATTCTTATTTTGAATGTAAAAAGATTTAAAGCTTTATAAAAACAAATTAATAGAATAATTTAATATCTTTTCCTATTCTATATAGATAATGAGTTTGTTAGATTAATAAATTTGCGTATGTATGTAAAAAAAATTATTTGTAAAAAGATAAAAATAATGATAATACAAGTTAAGATTTCAGTGTTTTTTATCTAATAGAAAATTTCTAATAGATTATAATATTAAATCTTCGAATAATGTAGATATTTTTGCGATTAAAATTTTGACTTGTGTAAAATACTAAAATACTTTTAAAGTCAGAATATCTTCGCATTTTTATTAT
>NW_017259187.1:136827-155004 GCF_001594045.1 Atta colombica
TATATAATATAATATATTCGGTCGTAAAAGAAAGATAAGAATTTGGATATTTGGAATTAAGATTCAAACACTGAAGTCTTAGTCTTGAAGTCTTAGTCTTAGTCTTTATTAATAAGTTAATAATCCTTTAATGTTTTTAATGTTTTTCTGTACAACAGTGTGTTAAGCCTATTTTAAAATGTGCTTTTTGTTTCCTGTTTCTTGCTTTTTTTTGTAACCGTTTTATCGACAATTATATTTCTTGTTTTTTTCGAAGTTCGTTAACTTTTATCTCAGGCAACATAAAACAAGATATAAAAAAATAGCAAAAAGTAAGAAACAGAAAACAAAAAGCATATTGTAGAATAGACTTTAATCTATCCGATAAGAATGTATGAAATTACTTGGCCCCTTAAGCGCTGTATACGATAAATTAATTGATTGTACGTATTGATCGTATATGTAATGATCGTTTTACTATCATTTACATTTATTCAATGCATTTGCAACATATGGCTCGAATTATACAAAACATATAAAAAGCCAACATTACATGTTAGAATATCTTATCATGTTTCGTTTTGATTTATAGATAGGAAATTTATCACAAAAGTAAAGTTCATACATTTCATTTTGAGATTTGTAAAATCTGTTATGTAATTCTATATATGCAATCAAAAATTAACCATCCACTTAAGTGCAAGTTAAGCATTTTCTTTTAATAAAAGCATTACATTTTACTATCAAAGATTTTAAGAATTTTTAAAGAGGTATAGATTTCTTTCAAATAAATCTTAAATGACGAAACTTTTCTCAGCATGTGATGAATATTTATTTAATATAATAAAATGATTTATGAGCCGAAGTTGTTTGTATATTTTTCTATTCAGCAAGATGGATTTGCCTGTTTGAACTAAAGCTTGTATTTGATGAAAAATATTAATTATGGAGAGTGTTTTCATTTATAACAAATGTATATGTTACATAATTCTGATATAGCACTGTTCAGATATCATAGATGTAATGCTTTAAAAAAATTAATGGAAAATGTAAATGAAGAAATTAAAGATTGAATCACTTGGTGTTGCGCTTTGTGATAAATCACTATTAATTGCACTTAATGTGTATATATTGTAAAGAATAAAAGAATATCGTTTAGAAATAACTAGGGGCCAGCAAAAGATAGTTAGGTTATCGAGATATGCACCTATTAAAACTATTTAAGTAATTAATGTTCTAACATAACTTTCTGCAAGTAGATCCATGAAACATGCTGTTTATATTAGTTTACTGATTTGTGTATATCTAACATATTAGAAAGTAAGTTCTTTATCATTAAGTACACGATAATTGTAGTTTAAATTAGCATTATATTAAAAATACTTTTACTACGTCAACAGTTATATTAAATCTGTTTGTTTATATGCAAATAAAATTTACATAACTGTTCGTGTGCATTTATTTAGTTTAATATTTCCCTCTGTTTCAGCGCACTGAACTGTCATAAAACATTTTTACAAAATGATTGGATTATATATTTTCATATCTTTTCTAGTTATTTTGTTCGTTAGAAATATTCTAAAATGTTTTATCATTTTTAAAAATATTTTCTTACTTTAGATACAAAGATATTGTGTATGTTTCATTATTCTTTAAAAATAAAATATTAAAATTTAATAAAAAAATATATATTTTGCATAACATGTACAAGAATGTTTTTTTAATTACAATTGCAATTCAATTAACATCGATATTCGTAATAAATAAAAGTGCATTAATATTTCCAAATATATATGTGTATACATATATATGCATAATAAATTACACGATAAATTAATTCAATTTTATTTTTGTTATTAGGAATGTTGTTGAAATTTCTTTGCTTAATCACTAACAAATATGATTAATCGGGATAGAGAGAGAGATTATAAATGTTTTTCATTCTTATAGATACATAAAACAATCCATTTACAAGATCAGAAAATAATACTTGGGAGTATCTTCAGACAGCATCAAATCAACAAACATGATTTTCTAAGTACAGAATAATTATCACTTTGATTGTTGTCCTTCGACTTGTAATGATTCCTGAAACTGTTTCCTAGCTTCACGATTAGACTGTAATAATTCGGTCAACTGTGCATGTATATCATCGTTTTTCCTTTCCAAATGATCCAAAGCAGTTTGCAAATGATCCAATTCATCTTCTAATGCCTTTATACCTGCGCATAATATGTTAATGATATACATATCTCTTTTTTTACTTGATTTTAAAAGCATTCTATAGTGGTATTAATTATTGAGAAAAAAACTTGATTTAAAGGCTTATTTAAGTATTTATTTCTTAAATTATTTATTCATATGCATTTATTCTATGCATTAATATTTAGATATACATCAACAATGTATAATAAAATTCTCCATAATCATACAGTATCATGTCACATTGTTAGTTTTTGAATTCTCAATTTACTCGAAAAGATTTGAAATATTACTTACTTGTATCAATATATATATCTTCAGGATATACATCGTTCTCAAGATACTCGCAAATATCATCGGAATGTTCTTCGATCTCGGTATTGTTCATTTCTTCGTCGGCGTCGTTGCGATTAGTTTCCTCCGTTTGCATCGTCTCCTCCATATCTCCTTCCTTTTTCATTTCCTCCGATGCTGGATACTCGTCTCTGACCATATTTTTTTCTTCCACTTGCATCTGAGAAGCAGTCAGTCAAAATCAGCTGACTTTACAGTTAAAGGTATATGCATATCTATATATATAGGTGAAAAGTCATATGGTGTCTCGTGACGTAGTTCGATCTGTTCGCGTTACTTGTACTTTTTACACTCAGTATCTTCGTTTTCTTTATTTTCGACGCTCGAATGTATATATATATATATATATATATTTATCTCGTTTAAAGTGCAAAATTTTGGGAGATTTCAAGCGATTAAATTATTAAAGATTTATTAGGTGGATTATTAACTGGCGATCGATACAAATTGACTGCGTTTTGCAATTTCTAATTTTTACATTTAAATCTAGTAAGTTTAAATCTTTATACATTTAATAATAAATCTAGTAAGGAATTAATGACAAGATTAATCATATTAAAAAATTTTGCAACAGTTGCAAAGCTGTTTTCTCTGGTGAACGCAGTCAATTTCTGATATTTTAGCGATATTTTTATTTAGTCATAATATTTTGACCATTGATAGGTAATCTCATTACTTCGCAATGTCCTCGACAGATGTCGCATGCATCCTGATCTTGATTAATCCATTGCGGAACGCGGCGAAACTCGTTCGAATCACTCCGTGCTTTCCACGATTATTATTTACCTAACAATAAATCGTGCGGACGAAAGAATATTGCAAATTTCTGTTATAGAACATTAGTTCACTATAACGTATTGAATATTCGTTATTATAAGCTGATCGTGGTTTTCTAATTTCAACCTGGAAAATTGGCCGAAAGTTTCTCGTCCGCCATATTGCGCCAAAATTATTTCTTCGTTACAAAACGCGAAAGTAAGAATAGTAATATTACTTGCACGATCACATCTAAAGGTATGTTCCTTTCGTTGTTTTAACATTAATTGCGTTGATTGCGTCCATTGTTTCAACATAATTCATTGTTTGAACATTTTCAATATTTATCAAAATATGTATATCGCATCTCTTTATATTTTTTTTGATTGTATTGTCGAAAAGTGAATCTTGCATGCATATAATCTCTCTTGTAAAGATTGTGTTTCGTAAAACGCATAATGTGCATGATGAATCATTTTATTCTTATTCAACAACTTATTCGATGAACAACAAGGATAAAATTATATGCATCATGCGCTTTATAAAATCAGGGATACCCACACAACACAATTTTCCGAGAACATCCTGGGGAATTGTCTTTAGGACAATCCCTTAGAGAACTGGAAGCTGTATGGATACGTATCAGTCTCGTAAAGTTCTCGCAACGCATTAAATGTGACATTGTGATCTGCTATAGTAGAGCAGAAATCCATTGGGAATTCAGAAGAAAAAGAAGAGAAAGAGAGAGAAAGAGAGAGAGAGAGAGAGAACACGCACATAGGCTATCCCTATCATCAGTATCATCGCGTGCCATCGCCGACATCGCCAATATCGATATTTGAGCATTGAAGTTGTGTTCTGCATCCAAAATTGAAACTCTCTTTATATATCTTATTTGAACACTTATTTTCATGCCCATATGCAGTAAAACACGATTAATGTATAGCATCGCACGTGGACAAGGTATACAACATGACATTATCCTGATGAAAATGTTTCTCAGAATTTTTACGCAAATTGGAACACTTTCAAAAATATTAAGTTTATAAAAAAATTTATATCTTTTTGCTCAGAATTTTTCACATTATGTGTGTGAATTCTAAAATATTTTACAATTTCTTATGTTATAATTTTTGAAAAATGCACGTTAAATTTTTTTCAGATTTTATAAAATTTCTCGGCATTTCTAAAAAATGTTCTACTTTGTAAAAAAAAATCTGAAAGAAATTTTCTAAAAAGTTAAAAAATGATTATAAGAATTATAAGAAATTTTGAAAATTTTTGAAATTTTTTACATAAATTCTGAGAAATATTTTTATCAAGATAAATTAATTATATATTGATATATATTTTTGATATTTTCAAATTGTTGATCATTCCGCACTTGCATTTTTAACTTTAACACAAGCAATATAAACAATCTTCTAAAATTCTTTCAATTTTATATATATATATAAATTTCCTTCCAATTGTACTCTCTTGTTTACTTTATGCGGACTAATTTTAATAAAAATAATTGTTTTACATTTCACTGTGAATGTTTAATATATTTTAATTAAATGCATGTTTACCAATAGTGACGTTACTAATAATTCATCTGTTCTGGAATTGTATTACCGATCGGTTATTCGATTTTGTCACATTTTAGTTGTATTGCACTACTATCAGATGGCAACATTAATAATTAATGTTACATTTAAAATTTTGTGCAACAAATCGACGAGAGAATATTTTTCTAATCTTGTTATTTAATTTAACATCTCGTGTGAAATATTTATTATTTAATAACTTTGTTAAACTTAGAGAGTTATAGAATATAACACGAAAAAATATTACAAGCAATTCAATTTTGTACACATATTTTTATATATTTTGAAACAATATTTAAGATAAGATGTGGAAATTTCTTTTTATGATTGCGTATGGAAATTTCTTTTTATAGTTACATGCATTTAATAAACATTATTACGAAAAGCTTTACATTTTCTAATTGGAAAAATAAATAACAAATGAAATTTTAGCAAATACGTCATGACATATATAATATTTTCTATTATTTCAAATAAGATATTTAAGTACAAAAAAATTTGTAAGATACTAATACAGATACTAAAAAATATTTTACACAATAAGTTTGATAATTAATTTTACTTTAAATAGTTATTCTCTTTTATTCGCATTTTTCTATTGCAATTTATACTTTTATATAATATTGTAGTATTGTTAGGATATTATAAGGCTTTACATTTATGAATAATTGTGAGATATAATATATTCCATTATTACATTTCTGAATAATTACGTATTTTAATACTTCTTTATGCATATAGATGCTAATAGAACGAGAAATTTGATTTTAGGAACGTGAGAAAGAGACACTTAGGCTTTGAACATGAGGATCATCGTTGGATTCCCTTCTCCAACACTCGCGACTGGTGTTCTTAATTAGGGGGATCTGCGATAGGAGGACGCGCAGAAGGACGGGAGATTTTCAAGACGTCCGTTATTGCCTCGTTGAGGAGAATTGGATGGAATGCAAACTTCTACGCCCCTTGTACGTAAGTCACGTCATACCACATAGTTTAATATATGTTGATATAAATAGGAACTGTCCAATCAAACGATAATGGACACGACATTTCTTTATTCTTATCTGCTTAATATATCAGGCATCATATATATATTATCTACAATGAAATCACATTTGTTGAATAATGAAATATTGATTGTTAAACGGTAAACGAGTAATTCTTTTTATTAATACAACATATACGAGATTCATTTCTATAATAATAAATTGAATTTTAAATTTCAAAAGATTCGAAAACATTTTTTCACTCAATTTTATGTTACATATAGTATATCAGATTAATTTTTCATGCATTAAAAAATCTTTAATTTTTTAATATTTAATTGGAAATCATAACAGAAAAACGTTATTTGTAACAATTTCAGTTATTATTACAAAATAATTTTTAAATGTATTTAATTTAAAACAAAAACGATTATTCTATAAATTAAACCAATCAGTTGAAAATCAAATTAGTGCGAAAATGCATAAAATAAATTTTCTCTAAAGGATAAACATTTTATATGCATCTAATATATTATTATATAAAGTAAAAGAAATATCATTTTTATTAACATAAATCGAAAAATATAAGGATTAATTATGAACGGATGAAAATGAGCGTGAATTCTATTTTGATTAATATCTTCAGCATCAACAAACCTGTAAATTATACAGGCAATAAAGTTTGAAATAGTCAATAAATATTCAATTATTTTTCTTGCTTATATTTATCCGCAATATTTTCTTGTCAATTGAAATAATTGCAGAGATCATTTGTATATCCTCTTTATGACATTGAATACTTCAAGTATTACGGGCTTAAAGAATCAGACTTCTAGACATTAAGCTTCCCCGAGTTTTTTGATACATCGTAAATCAATCATTTTTAATAAACTGTCGCAATATAACGATGTTTATTGTAGATTACAAAATATTCACTTCATCTCGGAAAAAAAATGAGGAAAGAAAGTAGTTCTAAATACAACTGTGGCATTTCGATTTGTGCATTTCGCCACGATGATTTTCGTTCTCGACCCTCGTACATATATGTATAATAATATATAATACGTCACAATATAATACAATTCATACTAGAACGATCACACTGCCTGCACGATATTTTGTCAGACTTGATTACAAGCATGCAATATGCATCTTTCGACTCGTGGCAGCTCCCTGAAGAGTCACCCCTCTTGTAAAATGTCGTTAACTTGGAGCCATGGGGGTTCAAGCCCCCTTGTCCCCGCAACAGTAAGGCGAGAAGTCAATAAATTAGGGCGCGCTAATCCTATCCGGAGTGTAGTACGTTTTTAACGTTAGCTAAGTTGTCGCGGTTTCGACTGCTGTTAACTCCTTCGAGGGCACAAAAAGGTCCGCAGATTAGCCATATTTGGAGAGTCGGTTTAATGAAACCTAGGGGAAAAGGAGATTAAATGCCAGGAACGTAAGACCGAAATTTATGTGTAAGGAGGAAGAACTAAACGGGCAAATAAAACGGGCACGTTAAAAGCTGATTACTGATAAAAACCGCAAATAAGATAATAAACGTACGTGAAATTTACTTTAATTATTAATAATCGCGATATTTTGTGCATGATTTGAACTGCACAGTCTTATGGATTTCTCTCACGATACTCCTCGCCATCGATGCCGACGAATCTTTCCTGAATTAACATGATTGACTTTCGAACTAGGTCAGTCGGAGAAATGTTGCATGCGCGTTTCTGTCATTGCGATCAAGGTGCTCAGCTGAGTCATGTGCTACGATACGATTCACCCGAGGAGAATACCACGAATTCAGAGCAAGCTAATCGATCGTTCTCTATTACAAGATTCTCATTCATGGAACTTCAAGCCTCATGCAATTTCGTTATGATATATCAAAAATTTAGAAAAATGATTTGTTAAATAAACTTAATGAAAATTTTCTTAAATTGCTGGAATAGATTAAATAGGAAACTATTGATTTTTTGAAATTAAGCTTTTGGCTACGAATATTGTGTGTGCGTGCGTGTGTGTGTGTGTGTGTGTGTGTGTGTGTGTGTGTGTGTGTATTTTTTTTTTTTTTTTTTCATAAGAGATGTATAAATCTTTGAAAGAAGATTATACATTATAGTGATACATATTGTGAAGGAAAAATTCAAAATTATTTAGATCGATACGAGATTTGATTTGTCACCATCGATTCATGCACAATCTTTCCATACACTTTGAATATATCAAAAGAGGCAATTGCATTTTGCGCATGGTTGGTACAAAGACGTATCGGCATAGATTCAACCGTAGAGAGATGCAAACCAATCAGTCTAATAGAATCTCCCCAGTTGCCTATCGAATGATTCATAGTATGTCGCTTGGGAAGCGAATTTATTAATAAGACTAGTCAAGCTCGGCACTGAACTGATTCGTCATTATGACGTATGTCCTGCCTCGGAGATATTTAACGTTAGAAGCTAATTAATCATTCTTTCCTTCAATATCTACTAAAATGATGAAGGCTATTTAAATTCTTTGAAGAGTAATTTATTGGTACGATGCTAAGAAATTAAAACTACACAATTAAATCTTATTTTTAAATTAATAGAATTAAATTAAAGCACAGTATAACGAATTAAAAAAGAATAATTGTTATAATCGATTGTAAATTTTTTTTTCTTTAGATAAAAAAAAATTATAAAATATTAGTAAAATTATTGTAAACAAAAATTTTATATTGCTGATAAAAGATAGTAATAAATTTAGGCTTGATTGATTCTGCTAGAATTGAGTGAAAAAGATGTTTATATCCGCTTTTATGTATTCAAAGGAAAACAACTATTATGCAAGTGCAAGTAGCTCCTTTATAATATTACATCAAGCACAAATATAATACCGCGAAGGATACGCGGTACTTTGCGTATTACATTCCTCATAACCATTGTCATAAAAATAAAGCTGTCCCATATTTTATGCAAGGAAAGAGTCGTTCAATATCGTCTCCCTTCAGAGTTTCATCCGTACATGAAACACTTCTTTCTCGCGTTCGTTCGAATATTTTTTGGCACCGCGGAAGAAGATTCGCGTATTCGCCTTCTTCTCGTCCGCATCCACGACACAAAAGGAATCGCCATAGTCAGTCCGATATTCTCTCATCGACGATGAAATTCGTGTTTATCTGAGCATGACTTACATCACGTTTGCATAACCACGCAAAGTGCAGAAACGTATCGTACTAAAGCGACGCCGTATCCCCGTCTCCCCGAGAATGGAGAAACCTTACCGAGCGCATTGGAAGTGTGCAACTTCTTGCGCAAGAGGTGCTCCGCAGTGATTCATCATTGTTACGGAGAATATTGGGATATATATCGGCGATGGGGTCCCCCGGGCTAAAAGCAAATGGAGTAGACAGGGGTCTATACCCTCCATCTACTTAAATGCCCCTGCATTCTAGCAGTGGAGGATACTTGTCCATTCCCCCCCCCCCCTCCTCCGTTCTCTCTGCAGTTTTCTGATTAAACTACATCTATTGCTATGCGGAGGGACTGAGCTTCGAGCCACACTCCGCGCAATCGCTTTTATGATTCGCTCGTCTGTCTTGATACAAGCCTTCCGTGTTGCTATTTGTCACGATGACGATTTATATCTCATGATTTATTACAACATACAATACCGAAAAGAATAGTTATGCAATTGATAATTATTTACAATGCTTTAAAGATGCTTATTAACAATATTAAATTACTCGTCAATTTAATTTATGATATTATGTTTATATATCTTCAGTCTAAGATTGCATTTCAAGATAGATAAATAATTTGTTTGAATTGGAAATTGTAAAAATTTATACAATGTATTATTAGACATTAAGACTGTCGAATATGGTCTTCTTTATTTATTTGTGTTGATAATATTACTTTTGTGCTAACTAAAATTTCCTACATAGGATTCATAAATATAAATTAACTTTTCATCGAAAAGTATATTTATTTTTTTTATATTATAGTATAAAAGTATTTTTATTTTATTTATTTTTTTAATAACAAATATCATTGAAATGCATATGAATAAATAATTAACGAGAAAATCTTATTCAGCTTGGTCCGAGCTGAATCTTAGTGCCTAAATAATATTTTAATGTGAATTTATATTCCATATTGTAAATACTACGCGACAAAATAATTTTTGATCTTGAAACGCAATCCAAAATTGAAACTGGGATAGTAACATCACAAATTAAATTAATAACAATAATAATTTTATTGACAAGCAATATATAATAATATTGATGTTTAATAAACAGTTTTAAAAATTTTTAAAAATTTATTGTGAAAGATATTATCTTAGAAAGGATTCGAACCTATATATCAATTATACAACTTCTTTTCTAGCGGAAATGTGAAAAGTGAAAATTTTTATGTATGTATGTATGTACATACACATATGTGCAAAAAATTTGTATACATATATAAAAATTTCATATTTTCACGTTTTCTTTCTAGGGAAAATGTTATGTGATTGACTTTTTGGACCTATTATAATATTTTTTCTGATATTTCATTATATTGATTTTAACATAGAGTGAATTTAAATTAATGATACGTATGTCAGTATAATTTTAGACGTAGTAATTTGTAGAACAATAATTTTCTTTAGAAACTATAGAAAATATTTTACAATTGTTAATTCTTCATAATTATTCCAACGACTTCGGAGTTACGATCGTATTATCATATCGTACGATATAATAAATTATTGCACATGGTGCCTGCTTCTCAGGGGGTTTACATTGCCAGAGACATCGGAGTCTTGAGTCCACTGTGAGTACTTAAGAATATACTCTATCCTGTGTTAGCAGGAAACCCGTGAAAATTTGAACACTCAGCTCCGCCTTGGCTCGATCGCGTGCAGGTGCACGCGAGTCAACCGGCAATCTGTCGGTGTAGCGCACTAGATGCACCCGGCCCTTTTCTCTCGTTACTGAATTTCATCTACGTAGTGTATAAAAATAAGCAGGAGAGTATGTAGCATGCGCCATATGCGAATCGCCATGTGGCAGAGGGTCAAACAGTGTCACCGACCGGGAGAAATATCTTTTTGCCCGTATCTCGAGGCGAAAAACGCGTCGTGGAAAGGGTGTTATGCACCAGGAGACGAGCACCTGCCTGCCTCGAGGTGCAGCTCCGCGGATTCTCAAGTCTCTGCTTTACAAAAGGGATTATCCGTTTCTTCGTATCGCAGCGGTTAGCCACAATGTAACGCGGCGATATAAAGCGATGTTACCTTCCGCGATTCGCTCGTTTCGATCCGCGCGAGAAAGAACCGATCCTTTCGCCGGAGGCATTTAGGAGAAACTGACAAAAGTATGCATTGCACACACGAGTGGTTGTACGGGTTGGTAGGTACGACGACCGGTTCTTTCCCGGGGCAATTTGTGACGTTCGGTGTAGCTTCTTCAGGAAAGTATCTTTTCCGATCAAAGGACCTATTCTATTATTCTTGTATTATGCAACTCCGTTAAGCCTGCGTTATGCTACGTCGGCGATATCATAAAGATATCATGTTACAATACATGTTACACCATATTAAAGATATGACTCATAATTCTCTCGCAGCTTAGAAAGTATATTTCATGAAAGATAGGGTAAGATATCATGGGACAGCTATAGATAAGAAATAACAAATGTGATGCAGATATATCTCATTTTGAAAAAATGCATGTGTTACTCGATATCAAATAGATCTTTCACGAAAATGTATGAAATACAAAGATGCATTATAAATTCGTTAAAATATATTTTCATCGCAATATAAGCTAACGATAAAATTACGAAGTAACTCTAGACTCCAAACATCTTCAACGTCACTGAAAATCTATCGATCGCTCCGTCATTTTTCTTCAAACGTTGAAACTCGGCGCGCTTCCGCAGAATCGCCTGATTTAGAACCCAGAAAATTGCATTTCCGCGAGCGGATTCGTCGGGACGTTTATCTAATTCGAGACGGGAATAAAAACGGTATAGCGTGTTGCGATCGGAGGCTTCTCTTGTGACCTGAGGCGAGAAAGAACGTCGAGAGGATGGATCGTCGTCTAAAGAAGGAATATGCCTGCAGGAGTGGAGTACCCTTCTCTTCGTACTTGAAAAGGGATTATCCGGCCTCGACTCTCTATCGATGGTTTGCCACACAGTGTCACGCGACGATCAAAGTTCATCATGCGTCATACCGACCTGTATACAAGATCTCCTTCGTGGAATCATGATACACACGGAGAGTATATTGGTGTCTGTGTGGATATACGAAATTAACCAGCCGGATTGAATCTTGTTACTATTAGTTATCGCATTAATATCCGGCGATGATGACGCTCCACGAGCGCTGTCTATACGCAAATGCCATGTATTGTGTCCATGGTGATAGTCTACATTAAGTACATTAGATCAGCTGATATGCATACGATGGTATATCCATAATTTTTGATAGAATTTTGATAGAATTAGACATTCCGATATCATATTTGCCTTAAATATCGTTTCAAATTAATTATAATTTTCGAAAATATTCCCTTGAAAATTTTTACTTTCTTATTTTCATTTATAGGAGAAAATTTAGAGACAATTACAAGTAATTAGACCAGTAATAATTGAATTGTAAAAATTTTTCTAGTTTATTAAATTATTAATTTTATATTTCATATTTAGAATCAAAAATCTTTTAATATGGCATTCTGCATTATTAGATCATTCTAAAAAAAAGCGAAAAAGCATCAAATTAAATTGTAAATTTGCAATATTATTGCGGTAGTTTAGTAGAATTTGCGTTTTAAAACCGAAAAATCATTTCGCGCATTTTAAAGGACTACATACATAGTTCTTTAATCCTTAATGTAGTATATAAATTCACACAGAATCATATAAGTATTGATCCAACTAGAGAATTTAAGGTATTGATTTCTATAGGTTGTATTTCTCACATATACGGTCCTATAAGATATAATATTGTTTAAAAATCTTTTACTTCATTTGAAGATTTTGGGATAGGGATATATACTCACAATATTTCGCCAGTAGCGATACAGGCGAGGCATTATTTGCTACGACTAATATATTTCCGATCTAGTGAGCAGAGCCATTAGCAACGGGTGTAGAGGCACACTGGTGTAGAGGCGTCCTGTGCAAACACTTCATCCATAGGAATTTGATCCTTGCGGCAAGGGTATCTCCCCTACCGCGTCTTGTGAGAAGTCGGTTGGACGAATCGAGTTGAGTACGTCGTGGCGACCGTATGAGAAACCCCGGTGTATCTGTTTTGTAGATATTCCGTGGAAGTATGAAATGATAAACTTCCTGAGACGTGTCGTAAAAGCATCCAAAGAAGAAAGTGCTTTTTCTCACGGATCATGAAATTCCGAGACGGTTCGTTGATTGTATCTATCGCATTTCTGATGTTTCATAATCATCGAGTTCATTTCACCGAAGTCTCATAAGGCTAATACTGCCGATAAATTGATCATGCAATTGTAATCAAATTAACTCGTTTAGTAAACTGTAATTCCATATTTAATAATTACTATTCAATGGCTTTATTACAAGAATAAACGATGAGAATACAGCTTTTATTGAATTAACTTTTATGTCATTATCACGTTTAACTACGTATAATTTCCAAGCAAATAATTTCTTAAACAAAATTTTCCCACGATAATTAATTTTCGAAATTATATTATTTGTGAATTATTGTAATGAAATTATTATAATGAAAATTGTGGTCTAATAATTATCTACTAAGAAATATCAGTATTATTGTGAGATATAATATCAAATAGGAAATAGATTTTATCAAATATTTGAGATTAAAGAAAGAGAAACAACACTTAAGATAAATAAAAATTTATTTTAAGCTTGAATTTTTTAATGTCATAATTGTATTCAATAGTACTATTTGCATTTATTTTTCGGGAACTAGATATTTTTTATATTTGGAATATAATTTAATACATATTTAAATGTAACGTGCTATAACAATATTACAATTTATTCATTTATATAATGTTATTTAAGAAATTAATTGAATTATTTTTAAAATATTTCCGCAATTTAAATTGGATTATAACACTTCAAAAGTATTTTAATTCAATTTAAAAATATAGTAAATATTTTATAATATATTAAAATTTTTAAACAAATTATTGTAAAATTTGCCAAGTGCATGAATACATTCAGTACATTAATTAATTGCCTATATATTTATCTATATTTAATTATAAATAAATGATTTATTAATAATAGGTATAATTTTTAATATTCACACAATGATATTTTTCGTTAAAAAACTAAAATGATTTTTTTTCTATCAAATTTTAAGAACACTATCAGTTTTTATGATTTTTGAAATTTTAATATTATTTTTTGCAAATATTATTTAAATATTATTTAAATATAAATTAAATCTATTTAAAAAAATTACTAGAATAGACTTTAAAATTAATTATAAAATAAGATTTTAATGTTTATTAACATTTTTAAAGTTTAATTTTTTCAAGACTGAAATTTTTTATCTTCAACTGCTTAATAAATTTTAGAAATTATGAATCTTTTGCTAAGAAAAAATATTTCAATTGTTTTTATAAAAAATCATAAGAAAATATGTTCAGTAAATATATACTAAGTATGATGTAGCCATAAAGAGAGATAGAAAGACACATCAGCTGTAAATCTGTGTTCAAAAACGTGACGAAATCCCGCGGGCTGGCAAATGTCAGAATGTCGTCGATGATGTTTCTACTCGCAACATTCTCGAGGCGCGAAAATCGATGGCATGAGGTCGCAAGTCCGACGAGTTTTTCGAAAAGTTACAGCTGCCCTCGCGTCTCCGCGCTCCTTTTATTGACCGGAAATGTTGCGCGTAACACAGTGTGTTCAGTGTCAAGGGCAGCTGTTACACTGTCTGCGCCACTTTGGGGAAGACATGATCCCGATCTTTTTTCTTACATCTTAAGTCGAAGCGGATGAAGCACGTTACAGTCGTAATCATTTCTCAGGAAGTCATAATCTGTTTTGAAGCATTTGGAAAAAACTTTAAAGAGAACGTTAAGGAAACTAAGTAAAGAAAACGGAAGCTATATATATATATATATATAACTAATCTAAAATCTATTTTATACAAAATTAACAATATTTTGATATATAATTTTATGTGTGATTCATCGCTGACAATTAATTATGTATGGAAATAATATTCTTTACTTAAATTTTCTTATCTTTTCAAAAGCACACTTTAAATATACATATATTTATCAAAATATTATTTTTATAATATTATTTAATTTCTAATTGATTTATTAATTGAAAAGAAGCAAGTAATAAAATAGTACAAAAGGAATATATCGATGTTATTACGATTTAAAAATTGTTATTACGATTAAAAAAATTACGATTTAATAAAAAATTTTATTCACGTTTCAATCTATGATAATTTAATTGAATTATATCTTGATTAAATCTAAATCAATTTTCAAATACACATCAATTATGAATAATCACGAATACAGGAATATAATCGATTGGGCATAAGATATCAATAGCTTCTCATAAATTATTTGTTGGAATAATTACTTTTCAATTGTAATTCGATGCGTAGATAATAACTAATTCTATATCGCATACTACCTTTCTCACGACTGACAAAAGCTTGTGACATTTGGGAAATTAGTGAACGCTAATAATTAGCGTTTCCCTTTGTACGAAAGCTTCATAAAGCATCTTTTGTGAAGACTAACTCCATAGATATCGTACCCATTGTCCTTTGCAGCAAGCATTCCTTTGATTCGATGCTCGCGGATGGATAATATTCGCTAAGTCGATAATGAGAGCATTATCGTTCGTTGATAGCTGATAATAAACAAGTTTATTTAATTTCGTTATATGGAAAATTTATAAAAGCTTGATAACACTACATGTACAACGTATCAAATAGCATTTTAATAGTAATTTCCATAGTAATAAATAAATATTTTCCTTGCTTTAATTTTTCGAATTCATATATTTTGTTAAATTCATTAAATGGTAATATTATTTAGCGTTTGTTAACAAATGATGCGAAGAATTTCTATTCGGAAAGCAAAGTAGCTTTTACAAACTTTCTCTCTCTCTCTCTCTCTCTCTCTCTCTCTCTCTCTCTCTCTCATATTAACTCTGATTAAGACTAAATTAGAGAGAGACTAAGTCGCTAAGTTATTCCTTCCACGAAATGATTATGTATGCTATGTTATCAAATCCGTTTAAATGGTAAGGCTTTTATGATTAAATAATATCAAAAAGAGAAACGAATTCATTGATCCATGTATTTTTATTCGTTAGCTTGAAATCGCTTCGGTGGAATTGAAAGCTTCGATGCTTTTTGCGCTGAACGATATGAGATTTATCCGATTTCCAAACGATGGTTCGTTCGTCGTATCGTCTATTACGACCGCATCGAAATAGTTGCTTTTACGCATTGCTTTTAGTCGACAGGTGATCCTGTGCATGGCAGTATCTCTCTCATGATTTTCTAAAACTATTTATTTGAAAAAGTTACTGTCTGCTGTATGTGAATAACAAGATAAAAATCAATAATTTACCGGAATATTTGAAATATAAAAAAAAATATATATATATATATATATTTCATATTGCTTGCCAATGCAAAATAAAATCGATAATTTCGGTAAATTCAGATATCAATGACGCAAAACGAAACTATTTATATTTAACGACGATTTACGATTGTATGTAGTTCTCTATTTCAATTCATGGAAAATTCAATATATCGAAATTATAACAATTTCAACTTTTGATTATAACCTGTCATTTCCATTGTGCACTTATCCCATTTAATTCTATATATGATATCACATTTAAGCGACAATACGAAAAACAACACGTGCCGAATATCAATTCACTATGGATAAAGCATCGTAGATGGACTATACGCATTCGCATAAACCCACCCTGCGGATTCATCCCTCGAAGTTCGCGACATCCTGGAAATTAGCGAGCAATAACAATTACCGTCCGAGCGGTTACTGGGCTGACAAACGGTGGCCCACAAAGCGATATTTCGCGATGCCGCCGGATGGTCCATGGAAATCGTCTGTGAACTGGGAACGAGATAAAAGAGAGAGAAAAGGGGAGAGAGAGAGAGAGAGAGAGAGAGAGAAAGAGAAAGAGAAAGGACATTGTCCTGGCAGGCCGCACAAGCCAGCGGGTGGGCGCGAGCGTTGTCGGGACGTATGGTCCACCGCTTTTGTGCTTAGTTAAATGAAAAGTCATCTCGAATCTATTACTTTCGAGTTTTGCCACCGGGCAGTGTAAATATTTGGGGTACCGTGTACGCACGGCCGGGATACGATGCGACGCAGATACATAAGCGAGATGCCTCTTTCCATTGTTGCATCCGATAATTTATGATCGCCTCGTACGCCCTCACCGTTTATCCCGCGCGTATATCCTTTCCACCTACGTTTCTGCCTCTTCTTTCGACTTTTATCGACCTCACTACCCCGAACGCGCGCGCCTTTCAACGACCCGTCCGTACCGATATCTCCTCCTGTGCATCCGCAGGATTCCCCTGCCGCGATAATTATGGCATTTGGAAACCGAGCTTTCGCACTTTTCCGCAGGACCGATTTTCTTCGTTGGTAGGGATGACAGCGATGTAACTGATTGTGTCGATTGTTCGGCCACAATTCTCAATCCCCTTTGTTAACTTTTGTGGAACTGTTGGTGATATTAACCATACATTCTCGATCGCGGCTGTCATTAAGTCTGTTAACAGCCACGAATGGAGGCCTAATGAGGGATAAATAATATTGAATGTGTGATGTAGTGTATCTTTTCGCCACGCATAACGTGCTTTTCTACGGATTATTTCACATAGCCGTTTTCAAAGGATGTTTTTCAAACAATGATTTCAAACGATAGAAGGGCGATCGGTATACAACTCGTTGTTTTAGATTTGCATCGTATCGTATCGTGTGACACTGTAGCTTTTAGCCATTCTGTTTGTACAAATATCAGTGTCTCATTTTTAAGCTATTCTTGAATTTTTTTTGATCACATTTTGACTTTTACTATTTTAATTGAAATCTTTATATGCTTTGTTCATTTTATGTCTCGTTAATGTTTAAATAATTAAATAGAAACATTTTTTCTTTATCAGAGGTTAACTAAACTCCGATGTTTCGTTTTTCAGTAATTTTATATATATATGTATTTAGAATTATTTTAACTTATGAGAATTATTAATTTCATATATATTATTTTTTTAAGTATATAAAAGATTACTCCAATTTAAATTTA
>NW_017259187.1:155104-175420 GCF_001594045.1 Atta colombica
TATATTTTTTATGATATTATATATAGATTATATATAGATAATATAGAGGTATTAACAGTATTCACACAGTAAATACACACAATATTGATTTCTAATACAATACAGAAAAATTCATTCTAGACTTGATTTTAATTCTCGATAAATGTAGTATTGGATGGGAACAAAAGTTCATATTGCCAAAAATTTCAAAATTCAAGCAGCTATAATGCTTACTTAAAAATGAATAAAATTTAAATGTAGAAAAATTGAAAGCTTGAAATCTATATTTTTAAAAGCTTGAAATTTACATTTTCTAAATCTATATTTTCTATACACACTGTGTAGAAAATATGTATATGTCTTTTGAATATCTGTATGTTTATAGTATATTAATTTATGCATATAGAAAATCACGAGATAGACAAAGTTGGGAATTTATTCTTCTCATATAACAAAGAAATGAAAAAATTTTTCGACTTTCTAACGTGCAGTTTAAAGTTTTCTTTACAAAATCATTTTTTAAAAATGTTCTTAAGATTTTGATTTTGATTGCTTATAACCTAAATAAAAATCATCGTATCGCAATTTAAAAAAAAAAAACAGACATTTGAAGTTGAAATTTTACTCTATCAAATGGTAGAATTACTTTTTTTTAAGTATATACTCATGATATAAATGAAATTGGGCTACAAACTTTTATTTCAATCCAATTGACAAACATTAACAAAAATTCTATCAGTTTCAACAATTCTTTAATTTTTTTCACATTCTAATTCATACATTATTTCTCTACAAAGAATTAAAATTTATTAATCGATACAAAAGCCACCTAATTTAAATGTTAAAATATCGTCTGCATTATAAATATCGTATGCATTCAAATGGCACGGTAGTGTTAATTAATAATAATTATTAATAATAATTATTTTAAGCAGATCTTTGTTTGCGACTTTTATACATGAATAACGACATGTATTTATGACAGAGATTAGTGAAATCTATTTACATAAACAAGTAAGTTATACATTGCGTAATAACTGGGGACCACCGACATCAACGATGAGCGGTGTGGGAAAAGTTATATATTTGAAAGTATTGATTGATAAGTCTGGAACCACCAAGTCCTCGTCATATGGAAATGCACACTTTAAATTAAGGATGCCGGGACGAAGTAGAAACAGCTCATAGACAAACAATAGAAACAATAGATGACCGTTCGTCCATTCGTTCGTCCGGTGCCACACCATAGACCTTACCTGAGTACACAATGGCTACAAGGTTTTTCAAATAAAAAAAAATCTCCATCATAGCATGCAGTGCGCTCGCAAGCGCGTGTGTCTCGAGATGTTAAAATTGCTCCACGGCTCTACGGCAAATATTTGGTCAGAAAAGTAAATCCTCTCGACGCCGCGACGAGAGCTCTTCAAACAATTATTCCATGTATCGACGTATATAATTCCGAAAGAACACGCAGTTACACTTGCCTTGCTCTCTTGACCGTCATCTTAATTGCTATTACGTATTCTCACTTCGCTGTGAAATTACCATATCTTCGAGACCGATGTTTGATTATTTACACGCTTATATTCTGCGGGCTCATTCGAGTTCCAATGAGCACTTCTTAATCTTTAACACGGCATTGTGAAAAATTTTAATTAATTCCTTTTTAGATCCGAGAGAGAATTATGTGTAAATTTATGTATATCAATTTTTGATAACATTGTTACTAGACTTTGACTAATTAACGATATTTAAGAATTTTTTATTATTGCTTTCTATTCTAGTCTATGAAATGATGAAGTATTAATTTGTTATATCATTAAATTTGGATATATAAAAATATATATATTTGTTATATATAGAATAAAGAAATGCTTTGAAAATATATAAATACCATTTAAAAAAATTTATTGTTCAAGTGAAATAACGTTTTTTATTAAAAAATGAAAAATATTTATTATATATTATTTATTAAATATAGAAAGGTAATATAAATAATAATACGATTATTGAGAGGAGAGAGAGCTCGCTCGGAATATGAAAGATCCAGATTCGAATCCCAGCTGTGAAAATATTTTTCGTAATAAATTATTCACAGCTTTAAAAGATGCTTATTATAACATCAATATTGAAATTGTTGTTAATTTAATTTATGATATATTATCTCAGTGCGGCTTATGATTACGTTTCAAGACTAAAAATAATTTGATGCGTAGTTTACAGAACAGGATATATATTTATATAAATTCACACTAAAAATATTATTTAAGCACTAAAGATATCTATAATAATTTAAACCATTAGGTTTTAACAGTTAAAGTTTTAATTACTCAGTTGTGTATTCACATTTGCGTCTTAAAACACTTGATTTACAATTTATTATATTCTTTTCAAATGAGTTTATGCCTTTTTTCTCCTCTATTGCGCTAACAAAAAAAAAACGTTTATACTTTTTAACTTTTGATGGTCGGCTGACATAGTTACAGCGCGTATTTCTCTCTTATGTGTGTGTACTCTATAAGAGTATAATATTTCTTTCCAAGTCACAACGACGAAAGTAAACTTCCTCAAGTTTTCTTCCGCAAAGGTCGTAAGCTTATAACAATAAAAAATGGCGCGACGGGTTTCGTTTCTATATAGAGTATAGATTCTATATTTGTAGCTGTTATTGTGCGCGGCACTTCTGTCCCCGAACTTCGACTCGGTCTATGCAGGTAAAGTTGCAGGGATAGACGCAAAAGAGAGATGGCGAGATAGAGAAAGCGAGCTACCGCACCACGCGTACTGTTGTTGCAGCTGTTAGACGGAATTTTGGTGAGAAAACAAAGTTCTCTGGAAAGTAAAGCGCCTTCGGGCCATATCCGAGGCGCCCTGGGCGTGATTCTACCTAGCTACCTACCTACCTATGAACTTACTTATATTTCACCGGAATTTATCCTATATTTGCCAAACTGGCGTAGCGTAACGTTAACTTTAAAATTAACGAACTACACTATTACGCCATCTTTATAACTCATCCGAGACAACCTTTCGGCTTGAAGGCAGAGTAAAGCCAATAGGCGTAACTACGGAGAGAAAAAGGAAACGATTCAACAAAGAATGAAAAGAAACGAAGAGGAATTCATCATGCTCGATCTATAATTGAGTAATTAGCGTGCACGCGTTAATGCCATGACGCAGCAAACGCGCCTTTATATCCATACGAAGCGTAGTCGGAAATGAGCAATAGGGAATAATCGTCGTGGTCTCTTCCGGCTCGTTACGACTTCTTCGATTTGCGGCCGCCACGATTCAAGCATAATCGATGTGCAACGCACGTCGTTGACTCGAGACGAGTGTAAGACGAGACACGTACGAGACAGCGGTCAAGCTGAACGCGTAAACGAAGAAGAGAAAACGATGATGGTCGAGACAGCTGTAGCAATCGCCGACACAAAAGTTTCAGAAGTGACTCCTATACATATTTGTTAATCATTTGTTCGTGCGGCGGCGGTTTCTCGTATATCCTTTCCCGGACATGGCATTCCTCAAATATTATTTCAGGAGGGTTCCTTTCTTCCCTCTGGAGCGCATTTCGCTGCGTCGCCATGAAAAGTGTCAGTCTTTCCCTTTACTTCATGTTCGTCTGTTGAATAGGGATTAGCTTCTTTGGGATCGAGTTCGTTGTCGAGTTCCTCCGAAATGCTTCTCTCCGCGAGTTATTAATAATTAGAATTACAAACGTCGGAATTCGGAATATGGAAGTTACGAAAATTGTTCCGAGGCCTTCTCTCCTCAGAAAATCGTTATTATAGATGATCGTTCGTACACATGACGTGACGATAACTACCGTTTCGCCCTCTAAGTTCTTTCAGCACTTCGTAAAAAAAATTTTAGGCGCAACGAGCGCAATGTCAAAAGAGAGGATCGGGTTTAAATTACTCGGCTCTTCGAAAGGGTCGTCGCTTAAATGAAACCTAAGATGTCCTCAAGCTGTGCTCTTTACTCGGGCAGATGGCTCCGATCACTGCAGGAATTTATGTCTCACTGACTTGCTTACTAATTTTTACGTGGCATTCCTTTGCTTAACGTACGTATATCGCGTATATATACAACGCGGCGATTACCACATGACGTTATGAGCGTCGGATAATCGACCTGCCACGTGCCTTTAAATTCCGTTATTCACGCGTCGGTGCATCCTGTATACTAACGAGAATTTTGTCTGATCCCTACGAGCCCTTTATCTTATCCCTGTTGGAGAACTTTCTACGACCCTGCCTACAACTCTGTCCAAACTGTTTCCAAATGTAACATAGTGCTCCGCGCGTAGTATCTTTCTTTCGATTAGAGATAACAGAGGCTGAATTAAGGACAGCATCTCTCTTTCTTCGAAAGAAAGCTGAAGAAATCGAACTTTGAATTACGATGTCGTACATTTTACACTATTTTACAGATTTGACGAAGACTTTTAAGGATGGTGTTGTTGGTCATTTTGTTTAATGAATTTTCAATCGTATTCCCAAATTTGTTTTCGACCGCAATCGATACATTCTGGTAGAAGGAATCAATCTCGAAATAATCTACGAACTCGAATATCAGACTCTACTGTCTCGTTACGTCAGTCCGTGCAGTCCCGTAGGATACGTACTTGCAGGTACCTCCATACGGAATAACTTTCCAGTTTGTATAGTAGTAGCCCTACTTCCCCGCACTCTATTGATCCCCCTTTATCCTGGAGCTTCTAGTCACGACGTTGCCAAGAGGCCTCGCAGTCAAGGGGGTGATGTTTAATTCAAGTTCAAGCACAATGCCTCTCAAGAAGAGAGATCTTTCCCTCTTTCTCTTTCTCGCTCTTGTACACACACGTACATGCTTTCCATATAAATTATTCTGTGGTCTCGCATTCAAAAGCCACCGCCCACCTCGCTGCATCGCGCGGTGGAATGTGCGCCGAAACAAGCCCGCGAAAAAAATCTCCGCGTCTCTTACACGATGTCTACTGCCTCGTGGAAAGAAAGTCGTCCTTCTAGTATCTTTGTATGCGATGAAAAATTGAGAAAGTAGTCTTTCCGCGTATTTCGTACTCACGTGAAGATTCGGATAGTAGTTCTGCAGACAAAATTGTTGCTTGGGCGTTTGTTTTCCTTTTTAGTGAATTGTCTGAATGAATCATACTATGAAGACAAATAGCTGTGAATAGTACTTGACCATAAACGGCAAAGTTTGTTAGTATACTAATAATAGCCGACAGAATTTAAGGGAGAGTTGCCGAGTACATACTGGTCTTGTACCTCATCAATATTGTATATTATTATTTAATTTTTTAAATTATTATTTAATAATTATTAAATGATCTTTTTTTGATAAATTATTAAAATTAGATATTATTACATATTACTATTACGTATTAATTGATCTCATATTTTTAATTGGTTTCATTTATAAATTTAATATTTTCAAAAGAAGATATGATTTATAGAAAACCAATAGTACGATTTTGGAGCGGTTTGTCTTAATTGTATCTTTTGCAACATGTTACAAAAAAACTTATAACAAATTAATTTGTCATTAGTGAAAAGTCAAACATGTAATCGGTGTCCGAAATATATCAAGTTATAATTTTTAATGTTAATTTGCATACAAATCAAGTACCATGGAAAATATAATAAAGTATAACTCGTAGGCATTTGACAATTTTCCTGTACAGTAGACATAAAGTTAAGTCATATATTTATATATTATATATATAACAATATATCAATGATCAAACGTTACAAAAGTTAAAATTTGAGAAAAATTGTTATAAAATGGAGAGTGTTACATGAGTTACATGAGTAAAGATAAATTTTAGAATAACAATTTTTGATAGTCCCTCCCAACCACAGCGAATATCTTTTGGATAGCGTTCCATCTCAATGTCTTTGGTACCGAAAGAATAAATAAAAAGTTTCGTTATGTGGATAAACCACACGAATGCCTGTCAATATATGTCGACTAGGATATTGGCGGTTTACACCGTTGTTGCGATGGAGATGCGCGATCGTCATTCTCACGTTGCGAACTCGCTTACAAACCACTAACGGCTACACGAGCGCTCGTTTGCTCGCCAGCGATGCCCCAGCGGCGCTAGTTTCTTCAACTGCTGTTAACTGCTTCGGTTACGAGTCTCGGGAAACTTTATCTTGACGGCTAATGCGCCTGCTCGATTAACGGAAATTCGAGTGTAGATCTTGAAGTCGCGATCCAAGTCGCAAGCTTACGTTTCTTTTCTCGCTCGTCGTTCCTACCCTTTTTTTTTTCTTCTTCTCCCTAGAGCGCCGTTCTGCGCGGGACAAGGAACACGGGGCTTTCCGTCGAATCCTCCGCGGAGATCGCCCCTTTTTACTCAGACGCCGATCAATCTCTCGAAAATACGGACAGTTATCCCATCCCGTTCTCTCGAGCGTACGAAATCCTCTCTCATGCGTCGGCCGGCTGGACATTAGTCGCGAGGCATGTCGTATCGTGTCCCGAGATAAGATGTCCGATTTAAGTTCGCGAAAAAGGAAGCGCGAGAGGCGGATTAAAGGTCAGGACGGGGGGGCGGGAGCGGGGGCGCGAGAGTAAAGAAAGGGGGGCGGTAGAAGCTGCTGGAGCTCAGAATCTTTTGGGACTGTCGACCGATTTAATTGGCTTTCTCGTAGAGAAACTGGCCTCGTGGCAAGCAACAACAAGTCTTGATTCTTCTTTGAGACAAGTCCAATAAATCCTGTGCGTTCCACCTTGTCCCCGCTATGCTTCCCATGCCCAGTTCCCACTCCCTCTCATCCGCGGTTAAGCGATGGTGACAAACTAAACCGAGGTCCTTCCACCACCGACTCTTCCTACTCCTCCGTCTTTTTATCTGATCGTGCAGCGGAGGATACACAAGAAACACAAACCAACGCACGGGAAAAGGGAGAGAAAACGAGGTAGATGCTACGTAACGATATCACAGTCGAGTGGGTTAGAGAGAGACAACGTGATGCAAGGATGCGAGGTGAACCGAAAAAAGGGTTGGTGCGACACCAACGGACGATCATGTTCAAGGTGTAGAAGAGAATCGTCGTAGAAGGACGGAAAAGACGAGATGGGAGATGGGAGATGGGGAATGAAAGAGAGGCGTAAAGGACGACGCGAGGAGGAGCTCTGGTAGCGGCGATGTCCTCACATTAAGAACTCGTTCTCTTATCGGCGATGATTTATGGCGGCATTCAATTTTTAGACCCTCGTCGAAAGGGAATCGCCGAAATAAATATGGCCACCGCTACGTTTTACCGATCTCTCGCGCACGCGGAGTGTGGACACCGCTCACGCAAAGAGGGACAGATGTTTTCACCGGGATGTAGCTCGCGTTATAGCTCAGACCTCAGGCTCGGCTCCAGATGTCGAGGAGCGATTTCTGGCGCCTACTTGAGTTTCCACGACTTGGCCGTTTTTCTGTCGACATTCTCCTGACTTCGGAGAGGTACTTTACGATTTATCGCGACCTCCTGTTTCTCGTTTATGGGAGTGATTAAACGGCCAGACTTAACAGGCAAGATATATGTATATTCAAGCGAGAAATCTACCGCCGTTTAAATCCCGTAGATTACTCTCGTACGCGTCAGAATTTCTTTATATCATTGAATACGCGTTACGTAAATCGTTTTTATACGAGTATAATATAATCTCTTGAGAAATATGTAACGAAAGTATCAAAAGCTAGATCCCTAAACCCACTTTTAAAATTAAGTTCTACAAATCGTTTGTTAAATCAAGTGGTTTATTAAACGCCAATTGAGAATCACTGAGAATCACTCGTTCGGTCGTATCAAGTGGAATGTATTCATCCATCGAGTTAACGTACGCTCAATTTGTCCGAGACTTGTCAGGCGCGGTGGAAAAGGATACCTTAATAAATTGTTGTCATGTTCTCCGTCCGAGTATTTCGCATTTTTTAGGAGACATTCACTGTGGTCGAGACACCCCATTTCAATTTTTTGCAAGGCGATATTGTTTCTTCCTTGCGCTGCAATCGAAACGTAAAACATCATATTTTCAATTGACATTTTTCTTTTCTCATCTTACACATAGGAAAATATCATTCTATTGCTAAGAAAAGTGATTACTCAATTTTTTTCCTTTTAAAAGTTATTTTTAACAAAAAAATATTTTCTTGATAATAATCTTAAAATATATTTGTTACAAATTTTAGAAAAATTTATTGTTATATACTCAAAACAAGAATTATTTTCTTTTGAAGAATTAATTATAAAATTGATTGAAGAAAATGATTTTACAAATCGAATTTGTTCTAATTTTATAATTTTGATTGAAATATTTACTACGATTCAAAATATTTCGAATAAATTTAATGCTCGTGACGAACTTATGATAAATTTGCGGATATATAAAAATTTTTGAAAGAAGTAATTATTTATACTTCTTCCTATTTTTCTATGTGTACACTTATTTATAGAAACTTATAGAGAAAATTAAATTAAATCGATAATAAATTAATTTTTGTGCAAATATGAATAACATTTTTTAAATATTTGATTTGATCGACTGAAAAAGATTATTTAATAGATCGACTTGATGCGATTAATATTTTATTATTTATTATATAATCAATTTTCTATAGATGTTTGAATCAACTAGTGTTATTGAGATCATATTTGCAATTTTCGTAATAGATGCAAGTGTCGAATTACCGTCATATTCTATTTAATCCTATCTGCCTTTGTAGCCACTTTTTATTCCCGAGAAATATATATTTAATAAGAGTCCGTATAGGACCGTCGCGAAAGCCGCGCGCAGAATCAATTTCATTTTTCAATTTCACTCGGCCGTAGAAGGAAAAGCCACCTTAAGGAAACGTACCATTTTGCGTCTTATGTGTATACGCGCGAGTAGGAGGATCAGGAGCTTTGCTCTCTATGATTACGTGCGCTAGTTTTGAGCCGGACAGACAATAACTTGACCTAACCTAAATAACTTCATCTTGCCCAATAATACTGCCAAGTCTGATATTTTTACCATCCTGAGACCGGTGCACAATCTTTAGACCGAGATCTAGCTGGTAGCAAGATGTATGTCGTCGAAAATGAGATTTTCATCTGGATCACGCTGTCGTTTCCTCTCCAACGTGCAGCTAGTCGCAGCGAGAATAACACGGGTCGAGCAACGAGTTTCCATGTACGCGTAATTGTTTCTTCAATTATGTACAGAGTTAACGACGCCTGCTCTGGAAAGTCGCAGTTTCTACATTGCGCTGGTTTTTCTAGAACATGCGTAAATTTCGTTTTAATTAGCTCGGGCAATTCACAACGGCGCGTAAAAGGCGTGGTGACTTTGAGACTTTCTCATTCTCTCGGAAACGAAAATTCGGAAAATTATAATCTCACAGTCAAAGTGGTACTAAATAAACGGAATAAATGAGAATGAGTCACGACCTCTTCTTTCTGTCTTACATCATTCTCGTCGAGTTAAAACTAAACTTCAATATTAGTATTATAAACGAGCTATTATAATTATCGCGAGTCATCGCGACAACGAACATCCAGATGGAAATATGATATCGGTATCTTCGTGAAGATGCATTCAATTTTTCAGTAGGAGCACGAGGAAGATGGGGTGGGCAGAGGATCACGTGAAACAGCGAGTACTTGTCGTAAAAATTTACGATCCCGAACGAGAGTCGAGGCAGATCTTATCTTTTCTTTCACACCCTAAATGACCGACATGGAGACATCCTCTTTCTCTTCTCCTTTCCTCTATATGTCGGAGGACTTCAGACAATTTTCGTTGACGATCCTTCTCGTTCCTCTTCCACTCGTCCTTTCACGTCGCCAGTTCCACGCTTCATCGCCGCGCATCCGGCGTCGCGTCGTTTCATGTTTTCCCCCTTTCGTCGTCTTATTTTTTCTTTCGCCGTTTCTTCGAGGTCCGTCGTTAGCTAGAACCGTTACGATCCGCGAAGAAGAGAGAAGCCAGCGGAATCCAGAATTCCCTTCGACGCCTGGAATGTCAAGAACATGCGACGAGGACCAAACATTTATTAAGCGTAACCAAAACGTGTATCCTCCATCATGGCCTTCTACTAAGCGTGTTTGCGAGAAAAATTTGCGTGTACATTCATGTGCTTGTCGTGCTTTTAGAGATGATAGAAACTCGGTGCGTGAAGATCGCGGGAAAATTTGACCCTTATACGCACGAATTCTACGATCCGTGTGACAATAACAAGCTTCTATATTATAACTGTAATTTGTTTTCGTACGTATGATATTTTCCGAAAATAACAATTTCTACTGCACATAGTCGTTAGTCTTAAACTTGACAAAACTAAGTGCCAATTTCGTTAATGTCAATTAACTTTGTTCTTAGTTTAACTGCTTTCTACTTGCTTCTAGAATTAAAACTGTAGTGAAAAAGTTACTTATAAAACTGTTAAGATTATTGCATATTTACGAGAGCACATGAAAGTTAGTTTAAAATTATAATATATAGTAATTAAAATAATGTAATTAATAATATAATTAAATGTGAATATATGCGGGATATAATTCGTAATAATAATTAAAAACTGCGAAATATTTATTCTTAATTGAACAAAATAATGTTTCTTGATGTAATTTTTTTTGTGACATACGGATACAGAAAATAATTATAAAATTTAAATACACTAGAAATGTATATATTTTGAATTAAAATTAAAAATGTAGAAATATTTTAATTAAAAAGAGAAAATCTTAAAATTTAAACAACAAAGATTAAAGATCTTGAAAGATACAGATTATTAATTAATAGTTTAAATTCAGATTGCTCCGAAAAACTATCACGCTAATATTTATTGTGATAATTCATGTAATTATAAAGAAAATAATATTGCATGTTAGAGAAGTATACTCCGTTAAAATTAGATACAACAATCGGTAAAAATATTTGTGTAAGTAAAATATTTTTGTAGTTATCATTTATTGTACTGTCAGAAGAGTTTCAATATTTTCACGAATAATTAATTAGCATTCCAATTAGTAAACTGTTTTAGTATCAAAGATAAAAGACATAAAAAGAATTTCGATACATGCATCATGAAGAAGTTTGAAGAAACCTGCAATAAAGGTCGATTTATGAACTTCTCTACAAGGAAAGTTCAATGAAAATAATTGATATTCTCATATAACCATACCGTTATGAAATACACGTTCCTCTGAGGTGATACATTGACTTCTTGTATTTCTACGAAGTCGGGTATATTGTCAGAATTCGCTTTCACCTTTTTATCAATGGAAAAATTCGACTCTTTTATCTCAAATCATTGTTGAAACGTTAAATACAATTAAATACTCTTTTTATCTAATAAATAGTAATAATTTGAGAATAAAATATTTAATATTTTATTGCGTTATATTACATTTTTTAAACTGCGATATTAAAAATAACATTTCTGTTTGCAGGAAAAATTCAAATTTAGTTAACTATAATTTATATAGAAATGTTAGAGTGAAATGTGTACATTGGAAGTTATTTGATTTTGTAAGATAATGTATTGCAGAAATTCTTTTTCTGCAAAAAATCATAGGCATATTCATGATTGAACGCATATGCAGTTTCTTACATATTCATGTATTTTATCTTTTTCTCTATATTAAATAATCACATATGTACGTATATGAATAGCAAAATGCAAAGCTGTTATATCCTTTAAAATGAAAATAAAAGGGATATTGGTAGCCTTAAATTCTTTATACGAAATTAAACATCTTAAGAGTCTGTGTAAGAGAGTAACAAATCTTATAAGATCAAAGGATAAAAGTGAATTAAGTCAAATTGCAAAAAAAGTCAAATCCCTACTTTTTATCGTGCTAACCTAGAGTTTACTAACTTTTTTATTTTTATTATTTATTATTTTTGTGAAATTTGTTTTATCAATTTTTCCTTTTTGTGTTTAATGTTTTATTTTCATTTGAATTTAATATAAACATAAAAAAGGGAAAACAATTCATTTTTTAAATAAATAATTAAATGTTTGTAATATAGTATATAAAAACTTTTTTATTAATAGAATAATAAAAATGTTTTAAAATCATAAAATTCTGTTTAATTTAATAATCTAACTGTATGATTTAACTGCATTTGCATCGAGATTTCAATTCCAAAATCAATTAAATTCTTTCTTCAGTCACAAAAGCAGTCAAGCATATTTTAATTAATAGAAATTGTATTTCTCATGCCATATTTTCTTTTAGAAATATATTATTTTAAAAATAGGTAAAAATAGGTAAACATCATATCATATATTTTAAACATATCATATATTTCTTTATCTTAATTTTATTCTTTTATGTTAGAATTGTAATTCCAAATCAAATTTATTAATTATATTAGTATTATTAAATAAGAAAACAGTAAAAGGTGTTCTTTCAATTTATAATCTTTATCTTACAATAATATACAGCTTGTCAAAAGCAGATACAGAATAGTACTTTGTATGTATAAAACTGAATTGTGATTTGTGAATAGATTTTTCTTCATCTCTATGCTATACATCATGATTTTTTAACATCTAACCAACTTATCGATTTCGCCAATCGATGTATATTCATTTTTAATGCTAAGTCAAACGAAAATTTATGCGGTTGCCAGCTATTCCTCTTTGATAGATACTCTTTCCAATGTTTATAACAGCAATTTATATATCGAACAACGCGATAAAACGGCATTGTGTCCTAGATGGACAGTCATCCAGCAATGCATTCGATATTTATAAACTGTCATTTTAAGCTTTAACGCGGCAATAATAGAAATATGTATAAATTACGTTAAAAGATAAATGCATGTGTTCTCAATTATTAGAGGCTATATAGTTTTGTCTCTAACGAATTTTTTGCTTTTTATTAAAAAACGTGTAATTAATGAAAGAATTCCGTTACCAAAATAGAAACAAGTATTCTGATAAATAAGATTTTTCTAAAAATTAACTCCAATATCTCGAACAGAAAAAAATTAACTAATCACATTTCAACAATTTGATTTGATCACATGAATAACATGATTGGTCAATTCTTTCTCCGAGATTTCAGAATGATTTTTAACATCGTGGACACAAAGCTTTAGAAAGAGAATAACGACGTAAAATATTGAATAAGTACCAACGTAATTTAATAAAAAACCTCAATATGATTTCATAAAGTGTGAAGAAAAAAGACTTCTTTAGCATTACGAAAATTCATTTTACTTAATGATAATGTTAATGAAAAATTTGTGTCAACTTACTATATTAGTCTATAATAATAAACAATTTATGGAAGGATGTAGGAAGTCTAATTTCTCAGCTGCTGGTTGCTCCATTTACTTTTGCTTCGTTTTCCAACAAAGTTAGTCAACAAAGAATTTTGCTTCAAATTCGCAGCTTTGTCCGGCAATGAAGTTGGTCAACACAGTTTGGGAACTCGTTTACATTACCGATATTTATCACACAACATAGTCGACAAAGTTAGATAAGAACTTGTCATTGTAAACACCTCTTTATAATAAATAATGCGATTTGCCTCGTATAAAAAGGATATATGTAATTTTCTTATTGTACGTCAAATATTAAAATCGGGGGAAGAAATTTCTATATCGATTTCCGCATTACAATGTTTGAATTTTTTAAGCGTGGGAGGTCACAGCTTATAGTCAGCTATATACATCGCGATCATTCTTTTCCGTGTTAGACTTACAAGCAGTTTGCTTTATTTTATTAATGATGCGTATCCAATTAGCGGTTTCACGCCACGGGACCACGTCACTGCTTTCCATTTGTCATACTGTCCGATTTAAGCACCGATGAAAGCCATATACTATCCGAATTTTCTTCACTCGTGGTTGTCCTCGATCATGATGACGCGCGGCGAACATGCACGGTCATCGCGACGGAATAGATCATCATTTGGTGATGCCTCATGCACAAACCACCCTCCCCGAAACTTGACGTTTTCGAAAGAATAACTCTTCTTAAAGTGTGAAACGTTTTCACTAGAAAACATGACTCTTTAAAATGATTCATGCCGTGTTATCATAACACTTCGAAACGGAAGCAATGGAAAACTAAAGATTGTTGTTCTACGTATAGAAAGAAGATGATTTTGTTAGAACAAGTTATCAAGTTTATGAGTCATAAAGAGAGATATTGATTTCTTTAAGAAAAAGCGTTCCAATAAACTGATTGATTAATTAATAACATAATAATTTTATTGAAATATCATCAGTTACCGATTAGTTAATCAATTTATTGGATTACTTTTTTTTAAGGATTTGTATCAAATTTTAAAGATGTAAAGTTTTATGAAATTAGAATTATTCTTTCCCTTGCAGAAATTTAAAACAATAATCACGAAGCTGTTTAACAAAAATTAAAAATTAAAAATCTCAAATTCTTCGCCTCTCTAATTAATATATTGTACTTTAATTAAGCTTTAGAAAGGTATGAATATATAATAGGATTCTATTTTATCAACCAAATTATTTTCATGCAGAATAAAGAATCTCTTATATTTTCAGGATTATCAATATTATCAATATTACCTATCAAACGTGGAAATATATATATATATATAGGCAAGTAATATTGGCCAGTGATATTTATGAGAATGACGTTTAATTAAATATTTTTCAGCATGACGAAATATTTTTTCTCTTATTTTCACATTACTGTTTTAATTTATGCAAAGATTAAAAATAAATCATAATATGAACATTTTATGCATATAAAGATTAGAATAACACAAGATATCAGGTATTGCGATTATTTCAGGATACCTATTGGTTACATATGTTCATCTTCTCTTATTGTTGGCAAAATTGTCTAACTGCCATTTTGATTGTTCCACTAGAAAAATATGGTTCACCCCTTACTCTACAAAACGCCCTTAAGATCTCCTTTTTTGTTACTAGTAAACACTTCTTAAGATACATTACTCTCGAGGAATGCACCAAAATAGTGTCATCCTCTCGCTCGTTCTCACGGCTCAGAAGCACCGACAAATCGACCGCGACGCGCTGTTAATCGCGCGAGCGAGGGAGGTCCGCACCGCTTGGAAAATTTAGGAGCCGTCTAAAAATACATCCGCGCGCGTTTCGGGATCACGCTTGCTTTTCTACATCGTTATTCGTTGTCATATGAAAAGGGATTCTAAAGGCGAGTGGGAGAGGGGCATCCGAGGGATTGCGCTTAATTGTCTGTCGGGGACCGTTGCATTCGGGATGTTCTCTGGAATGTGTCGTAATTACGGAAGGTGTCACGATGATCTGATGCAGTCGTACGTCGGAAAATTGCCGGGGACCAATCAACAGCTGACGCCGGCGACGACGATGACGAAACTGATTCTATTATTAAGAAGCATGTTTCTTTTTTGGTTCCACGTCTCGCGTTTACGCACCGATTTTCGAGAGACTCGTACACATGCGCCACTTCCCTTACGGCTTTTTAATTAGCTCTTTCCTCGAAGCTAACGAGCGCGGCCTCCGGTCGGTAGTTAGCTAGAGAGCAGGACACGCAGATATTGCTTATAGACGGAACAAAGGTAAAGCGAAATGTATTTAGTGCGAGCGAGAGAATCTCATCGCCGAGGACTATTTTTGAGAACCTAACCCTTCGCGCACGATACACGGCCTATTTATTCCACCGCTAAAAGTAGTCACCGACCGTTTGCTTGCTCCGGCAAGGCACGTCCGCTACATCCTGACTCGCTCCCTTTCTAAGTTCAAGGTAATCGGGTGCGAGAATATTTACACTCTTCAATATCATGGGTAACTTTCCAGTTCACATTTTTCGGGAAGGAAACTCTTCGTGATGGTTCCTTCTCAAAGTCATCGATTTCTGAGAACTCGCGCGCCGCACCGAGCCATCTTGATATGGAACGAGGTTCTTTGATCTTCAAATAGATAGCATGTTTTGTGTGTGTGTACACTTTACTCCAATTATTTGGAAAATTATTTGCCTTTATATTCCCCTCGCAATTTACACGCATTATCTGCAATCTCTTTGCAGTAAGGTCTCTTTGCTCAATCAAATTAGATGGAAAAGATTTAATTAAAGAAAGAAAAGCACATGTATCTATATCAACATTAATTTAATTCTGCTTGAGTCATATTCTATTTAAAATTGGAGATTATCATCTTTTCTTAAAATATGTCGTTGCGTTTTCACGACTAAAAGCTATGCATTTGCAATCAGAATAAAAATTACAATTTGTATTAAATTAAATTTCGATTTCTATCGATTTCTATCGATGAAAAATTACGAGCGAAAGGGATATTAAATTTTGTTTATATATTTTCTCTTAATTCTCCAGTCTTAAAATGTATTACAGTAAACGTGTTGTTTTAAAAAACTTCACGTTAATATTGAAAAATAAAATTCTCAAGTAAGGAAAACGGAAATTGAAATCATATCGAGATTTTTCTGTTTCCGTATGCGATTATTTATATCTTGTGAATTGTTCGCTATATTGTGCTCTTCCTTCCTTTCCAAGTTTTTCGATATTTATGTTAAAAAGCATTGATGGATAGTGATGATCGCGGCGTCCTCGATCGTTCTCCTCGAAATTCCGATTCGGTTGGATAAATCCCAGAAAAAGAAATGGCGAAGGACGCGAGTGGCTCGCGAGTAAGCGAGGGAAGACAGAGAAAGAAGGAGAGGCAGGAAAGTAGCAGGTTATAAGAAATTCAATTGCTCCGTATAATATCGCGAGAGGGCAGAGAAGCAATCAGAAAAAGCCCGGGGCGATGGCTAAACGATCTGTGCAACGAGTTTATCCATTTGAGACACAGCTCTTCTCACTTCGCTTAACTTCCTTCGTGCTCTTGTTATCCGTAATATTCGCTACCTTTTCCCTCCCCATCTTCGTCGTCGCGTTTTTGCATTATTACACTCTGTTACCTTCGGACTGTGCGCTTCGTCTCTATGCTCTCGCGTTCCCTCACCGTGCGATCGTTCGTGTCGTATGTAAATTATTACATGAGCCCTAGCGTGAATTTCCATCACGATATCGCGACGAGGCCTATTTACGCACCATTTCGAACGGTCGATCATTACGGCATCGATGGTCGTCGATACTTTGCGAAGTCGCGACATCGTAACTTAATAATAATCATCGCTGTGGTTGCGATTCGAATGTCTCGTTGAGAGCGTTAAGATCGAGATAGGCGCGCATTAGTAACGTTCTCCTGATCTCATTTACATAGGCGGCACCCGATACAGCTTCACGAAAACGAAAAAGCATTTAGTTTGAATCACCAGAGGCATTCAGATTGGAATCTAGTCAATAAAACACTTGATTTATTTTCGTTATACGACCGCGATTCAACGATAATAAATTAATGATGAGAAGCCATAATTTTATTCTTGACTTGTTTTAATGACATAATTTCGTTAATGTTATGTCTTATCATGCACGTCACATACAGTGATTGTTACTAAACATTGATAGAATGATATATCAATTTTAATGTATCGAATTTAATTGCATACTGATTTTAAAGTTGGTCGTGTATACAATTTTTATACACAACAAATGTAAATCCTTGTGTATCAGATCTTAGAATTAATTTTACCTGCGATGTGAGAGCTGAGTAGGATTGGCCAAAATCTGATTTGGAAGTCTCCAATATGAAAAAGAAATATGAAGATATTCTCAAGCAAAAACGAGAATCTATAGAAACTATACACGTTTAGCGAAATCGTGCAAAAAATCAACGGCGTGCCCAGTCGACCAGTTTCCAGTATCGCATTAACTCGATCGGAAATGCTCGTATCTCCGTTCCATCGGTCGAGTTGTCAACGGGGTCTATCTCTCGATGAATGTTTAATGTGAATTTAAGGCTCGCGCTCTCTTCGTCTCCTCGTAGCTTCGATACCCTCCGGAGAACTAAGAAGTCGTCAGCGACCGCTGGTCGTTGTCACGTTTTCGTGGTCTCGATATAAATTCGACTGCCACGCTGGTCATAGTCACGCGAATAGTGGCGTAGACGACTATACGGTGCACGGCGTCACCCATGGGGATAAATTTACATTCAACATGGGAGAATTATGCGGCTACAAAAAGCACCCAGCGGCCACCCCCGCCCAGGTCTCTCTCGTTGCGAAAGCGGCCGGTTGTAAAAACCAGCGTATTTACTTTCCGAGGAAAAGTCATTACTTCTCCAGTCGGCTTAAAATATTTGCGTTTCGTCCTGTTCGTATAAGCTAGCGTATGAGCTCGCTTTCTTCGCGACGGCGACATTTCGGTGAAACGCCACCGCATGCGAGATATCGGATCCCGGACTATTGGATACGAGAGCTCGCGGAGGTCTGAGCACGTGAAATAACATCGCGTGGTGTTCCGATCTCGCGGTCGTTGCTTGTACGGATAAGAATTATTACATGAGTCCGCGAAAGAAACGAACGTTCGAGCCAACATTCGCAGCAGCGAACTGCGAACGGACGAGCGGGCGAGAGCGAGCGCACACGTGTGCGTGAGTGACGACATAAATTATCCACGCAATATGGATCAAAATACGTGGATAAGCGGCTGTTGAGCGACGAGAATTAATCATTTATCGTGCTTAATCGCTCGCGAATTCCAAGCTCATGGCACGCGGGTTCAGGCTGAATTATATACACCGGGTTTCGGCCCTGCAGGATCGCGTGGCGATCGTGTTGTTAATCGATCTTCGAATAACACGACGTGTTCACAATCGTATCACGCATTGATATCTTCGGAGATGCGACTCATCGGCTTCCGCAATCACGATGTACACGAAAAGAAATGATTTTGCCGAATCCATTATATATAGCATAAGAGTCTGCGATCTAATTAACAACATTAGTGCAATATTTGCGATGTTACTGCAATATTGCTATGCTGTATAAGAAATATTAAAAAATTTAGCTTAAATCAAAATAATTATGAACGCTCAAGCTAGTTGTTAGAATATAAAAATTTTTTGCTCAATTTCTTACATAAATATTTTACTGATCCAATAAGATTATTTTTAGATCTGTATTTAATTAAATTTATTATATGTTAGTCATTTATTAATACATTGAAGTAAGATTTTAATTGGATACTAATATAAATCTTATCTTAAATATGACAGAAAAACTCCAAATAAAAATGATGTTAATGCAAAATTAGTTTGCGTCAAGTAAAATTATACGTAATAATCACTAATTAATAATAATCACAATAATTAAAATTCTTTGTTGTTTCACATATTTTAAAATGAATATGACATAAATGTAAAATATATTTTGCGAACTATATATAAAAGTAATTGCATAATTATTTTCCGTAAATTGCATGTAACTGCATGCAAATTATAATTCTTCATCGTTACATTTTATAATGTAAGCAAAGTCAATTACGGAGTAGTGGTTTATAGTACGTGGCATTGGCCGGACTCTGACTCTCATTTGCTATGTGCTTGAGGTATTACTTTCGCGCGATGACGTCTAGTCAGCTCAGGAAAGATAAGTATCGCTCCGTACGACATACATATCTCGAGCGTTCGGCGTCGCGGCGTGAAATTAATATCGCGCCGTGGAAGTCGCGCCAGCGGGCAACAACTCAGCCGGTCGTTCATCATCGAACAGACAATAGCGGGCGCCGCGGCTATTTGTGTAAAATGCCGATTGTACCATACAAGACGAAGGAAGCTCCTTGTGCAGACTCGCGCCGCGTCGCACCGCGCGCGATGTAGGCATGCTCGTAAACACGTACGTGGAAACAAACTCATGCTCGCGTAAAGAGGAACATAAATTATCAGCGTAACGCGGATGGGGGAGCGTAATAATAACATTGTCGGGTAGCACGAGCAAGAATATACCATTGGGTTTACCCCCGGCGTTCCCAATGTTCCCATTCCGCGTCGCGACTCCCAGTTGTCTCGAGGGATTAACTCACCTCCTTTTGCGGAGCAGCCCATGCTATATGTCTCGAGTTTCCGCCCCACTGGTGCCTCAAGAAGTCAACCTCGAAAGGTTCAGCCTAGAGACAGCTAACACTCATGTAGGTGGATGTATTGGTGCGTATCCACACAAGTTAGTTTTATCCATTGTCGAGGTTTACCATCATCAAAGCCGGTCTATATGGTGGAGTACTCCATATATGTGAATTTCGCGTGTGTTGAATTTCCACACATGTCGAGTCACATATAACATAAATTTTTAATGAATAATTTATTGAACTTTTTATTAGCTATATCTTAATAAATAATGTTCTGATTCTTGGAACTTTCTTTTCTCCGGGCGATTAAATGTAGCAAACAGCCACATTTCGTGTGGGATCAGTCGAGTATTTATATATTAGGTATATAATATAATAAATA
>NW_017259187.1:175437-181252 GCF_001594045.1 Atta colombica
TTTAATACTAATAAATTAGTTTTTAATATTAAAAAAGTAAATATTTATTACTAAATGTAACAAGTATTACACGTTTACATTAATAAATATTTACTTGCAGTAAAGAAATATTTACCTACTTGGAACTATTAAAAAAGAATTATTTAGATTTTAGATTTTTTTTTCAGTGTACCAAAAGTTAACATTATTTGAACAAATTTTACATTTTATTTTCTATTTCGTCTGTTGTAATTGTCAAGAATTACACTTGTTGCACGCCTGAAGGGATTTAACATCGGAACATGAATCATTCATTCAATTCGGTTATTTACCAGCATTATTTTTTTAATGTTTACTTTTCTCATTGTTATTGTTATCGCGAGTATGCATGATTGTGAGGAAACTGTTATAAAACAAAATATCAGTTATATCATGCGGGTATTCAAATATGAAAAACGATACGAACGGTCATAACGTTGTGTTATCACGATGCAGTGTAATGCAAAAATGAAAAAATTATATTTAATTATTGTAACGTGCAATGATTTTATACGTTTGAAAATTCTTCAGTTTAATAGTTCTTAAAGCCTTGGCCACAAAAAATCGCCGTTGGGCTTTTTCAAATTCATCGATGTGCGACGTGTCGCGACTAATCGCTAGTCATCGTACCTTTCATGAATTCCTTTCCTCCTCTTAGCGCGTCCAATCGAATAAACTTTATGCATCGATTGACAGGAATGGAACGTTATAGAAGCGACGATATGACGACAGCCAGGCATGGGAACATGCATTTTTAGTATTATTCGCAGGTTTGCTACCGCGCTAGACATCGAGTTAAGTAATTCATTGTAATTTCCGTCAACCCGATTAAATATATGGATATGCGTTCTGATAGCGCGCAATTATACACGCGTGTTTAACTCGACCGCGCTGATTTATCGGCATCTGCAGCGGCACAGTTGTGTAATCACTTACACGCTATTTCGCGCGCAAATCTGGTCGTGTGTTCGATCGAAGTAATTAAAATTCCGTTTATTCGATATTCCGGCTGCTCGAAACAAATGACGCATTTGGCTAATAGCATCGACTCGAATTTTCCTTTCCACCGATTTATATATACACAATAATGCTCAAACACTCTTCGGCGTACGTCATTTAATTAAAACGCGCATATTTTATTCGCCTGCGCATATATATCTATAAATTATGTTGTTTTATCTCATGCTCGAAATTAATTTAAATTAACCGAGTTGGGCGCGCCATCGCGCTATTATGTTTGGTTAGCAATGTTTTTTTTTTTTTTTACGGCGGGTCGATTTCGCGAGGTGTTTAATCAATTTGCCGCGAGATTCCAGTTGTCAGATATGACAAGTATATACCTTTTACATCCGCGGATTATAAAAGAGGACAGGTTGCGTTCACGCCAAATATTTTTATTTTCACGGCTTACACTTGCGGACGACATCGACGATTTTTTTTGCATTCGACGAGAAGAAACTCACTGACGAAACGGGGAACTAAATGCAGTAACGTATAAAATATTTGAGTCGAATTAATCAGTCGACGATCTTGCGTGCGTCCCGATTTCGCAGCAAACATTTCGGTCGAAAAAATACGGCTGGATTTTTTCGCGTGATATCAATTAAAGGTCAACATGTGGGACGATCAGAGAGAGCTGTGGGTGGAGAAAACTTTCCGAGGGAAATAGGGCAAATATTGTTCAATCAGGATGAATTTTCTAATAATAAATTTCACACGAAGAATAATCTGCGACATCTCGCGTTATCGACATAAGAATATTTATTTTTAGATACATTCATAATTTTTTCAGTCGAATATAAAAATGAATTTGCAGATACGGATTAACATGTTTTTTTTATTGTTTTAAAATGCTATATCTCCTTTTTTATCTATTTTTCATATTTGCGAATATAATTAATACTTGCATGATAAAAACAGGTAAAATGTTAATTTTTTTCATTTGTAGAAAGAATTTAATTACTGCCCAACAATATTTCTTAATCGACCGTATTCCTTTACCACTCGTCCTTTACCGCGAGAAGAAATAAGTTACGCGCCGCTCTAACGTGCGTCGGTTTTCATTATTCAGGCCTGAAATATGTGATATTATACATTCTGTAGGAGACTGTTTGATGGCAAGCAACGACTCGAGGAGCGGTGCGGTAGCGTGGCGACGTGGGACCGAGTGTAATAGTATTTCAGGTTCCGTGTGTCGTGTGGTCACCGTGCCACGTGGCATTACTGCTTAATGTCACGTTCCGATTCCCTTACCGACATGTGACTAAGAACGAGTCGTCGAGTGTCCTAAAAATCCTTCGACGAGCATGGCATACGAATCGCGAATCGCTATTATTCCTTGTGAGCTGTCTCACGCGCTGATCTTTTTGAAAGGTATACCGGGAACATTTTATACCCCGGCTATACGTTCGTGGCACTCTGGGAATAACCAATTCACGGTCTCATATAAAGCTGTGTAGAAATCACGACGCTATAATGGCAGATGCTTTCACGATGCAGACAATTTGGGATAGTTTAATTGTATTTCATTGGGGAGAACAATTAAGGAACTAACAAGGAAATTATTGAAAAGTAATCGACATAAGAATACTTATTTTTAGTTCTTTTTTTCTGGGATATTTGATAGACATTAAATCACAGAGAATTCTCGTAAAATAATTCTATCTTGTCCTACTGTAACACATTACGCTGTTTAAATTAATATTATGCTTTAGATTAGCATTAAATATAAATTTTACATTAACTATCATTTGCACATTGGCTAGAATCCTCAGAGAGTTCGTTTATGTTTCACTTTGCATGAACAAAATACGTCAGTAATGTACATTGATGTACATTAATTTTATTTTAATATAAAAAGAAACGTATACACATATATATAGAATTGCGCACGAAATGTCATATCATTTAATTATCCAATTTTCAGGCTTTGATAATGAAATCTGTATCAATTCTGTATCAATTTTGCTAAAAATAAATGTTATATATAAAGCAAATGCTGCAACATTTCGTGTATCTAAATAGAAATTGATTTTAAAAATGTTTAATAAATAAAAGTAATTTTGTGATATAGAGAGATTTATATTCTAATACAATCAATATTTATACAATTAATTTATACAATATTTTTGAAATGCCATATTAATAACGCATAAAATCAATTTTATTAGAAACCTTTATTACATTATATTCTTATATTTCTGACTTATATTACATCAACTTTTTATTAATTTGCTAGTGTGAAATTTAGCTTGAAATGTAGCTTGAAAGCCCTTGATTATAAATTCAATCAGTCATTTATAAGCACGCATTGGAATAAAACGTTTAAAATATTTAATACATTTTATTAATATAATATAACTCAAAGCAATATTCTTAAAATTACTCCATTTTCAATGAGTTACCCATAATAATTATGAGCCGCCCAACTAATGTTATAATTGTGAACGATCCAACTTGATACATTGTTAAAGACTGGATAAGGTTGGTATACCTCGCAAGCGAGGTGTAAAGGAAGACGACATTGTGGCCTTATGAAAGGTCGCGTTATGAAGAAGATTCGCTCAGAGTGGGTGTCGGAACATCTAATGGATGAGAGATCACAGGGGTGGAGCCAAGCGGGAGGCAGGGAAGAAGAAGAAGAGGATATATGATTACGGGAGGTATTCAGTTCGAATGGTTGTCGTTTCAGACACGAGGCACGTAGCATATTATCATCGTTACGCGGCTGGAGGACCGTTCGTTGATACAACTTTGGTACATGGCCATCATAGCCTTACAACCCCGTCTTCCATCAGTTATACCAGTCGGCGTTCCATGGCAACTCATGAATAAGGCAAACTCCGGTGTTATGTCTCCATTTCGAAACGCCCTCTCGAAAGTTTTCGATGGCTCTCTCTCTCTCTCTCTCTCTCTCTCTCTGTACGCCTTTGCCCCCTTTCTCCACCTTTGCGTGTTACCGCGACGCGTCGCGTTCCTTTAACAATAGGCTATCAAAATGCATTGCCATTTGAGGCACAGGGGGTGATCACGGGATGGATAGGAGATTTGCGAACGTGACTTTTCAACACGTCCCTTCCATTGAGTCTCCTAAAATTCAAAATATTTTGATACTAGATATATTTCGATACTAGAAATATTTCGATATTAAAATATATATATAATATATCTATTATAAACAATCGTTCATGTTGAGAATGAAATGAAAAATTAGTCACAATAATTTTCTGTGTAAATTTTAATTAATATTTCTGTTAGCTCCCCCGTCTTTTAGCGTCTTGTGCGGCTGCTAGTCTCAATCATTCCGAAGCAGATACTGAATCTCACGTCGCGAGAAGATCTCTTTGTTTACGAATCCAACTTCCGCCTTTATCTTCTTGTTTACGTTTCAAAAAGTCTAGGCTGGGACAGAAAGTGAGTGTTGGATCAATCTAATCTTATTGCAGGGAGTTTAGTCGAGAGGATACGCTAGATGTATTTACAGTTCTCGTGATTCATCGACACGTATTGCGAGAGTAAAATAGCAAGTGTTCATGGATTCATGTTGAATTTGTGTTTCTGTTGTTCTCCACTTACTTACTTCGATGATCCGGAGATTTTATCGCACCGCAAGAATCTTTGGGTGGAATGCGACTCGAACGGTACGCTTAAATTTATAGTCATACAGCAATGAGATAAAATCGTAGTTTACTATTGATGATCATTAAACTTATATGGTAATGGACTTTTCATGTTTTCGAATCAATACTAAATTTTTAATTTTCTCTAAAAATTTTATTTTATTTTTTTTTATAAAATAAAAATTATCATTTCAACTGCTATAATAATTAAAAAAATAATAAAAATAATAACATGAGAAAAATTAATGTAAGCAGAACGATGTAAAATTAAAACTCAAAATCAGCAAAAGAATATCCATGTCCTTTTAATGTTTATGAAAGAAAATCCGCATATGAAAATATTTGAAAATGTTTGCAAAATAGTGCACGTGTACCACGGAAAGAATTAAATTTTATGAAATTTTGAACTTTATATTTGTATTTCATCTTCTCGTTAATCAAGCTAGTGTATTAATGAACTTTATCCCTTTCGTTAACAAAGCGAGGATGTTATACATTAATCGTTATCTCCGGATAATTATTAGTACGACCATACGCGTCGTCTGTTATCTTAATACCAGTTATCCATAATAACGCCGCGTTACTTTAGTCTAAATATGCGAAATTGCCTGACGAGGGTGAGAAGGAGGAAAGAGGGTGTCGTTACAAGTGCGCGAGCGCGTACTATTCACTTCGACCCAAAAAGCAAAACTATTTTGCAACGTTTCCTCAGGTGTGTATGAGCACGGTAGCGCTCACGGATAATTTCGATGCAAAACAGCGCTGTGCTTTCTTGCCCGGCGCTTCGCAGCGGAGCGGAGCGGAAGCGAGCGCCTGGCTGTTTTGTCTGTATTTAACCGAATGGCCTCGTTATGCATATCAGGTATACCGACGACGTAGCTGGTGCTCCTAACACGCTCCTCAATTAGAAACCTTATAGATACGATGGGGTCTCCTTGATAAATCCCTATTCTACTGGCACTAATCGTACGGATATATAGGGAGGAGGCGAACGCACTGTGATGGATTAGTCGACGTTCTCCATCTGACGTTTCTATCTCTGACACCGCGCATCGTGCAGTGAGCGTTAAAAGTCGGCCCTTCGTAGAATGGCTTTTGTAATTAACGCGGAAACTGTCCGCTTCGCTGGATATCGTACTATTATTAAATTATCGAACTGACAGGGAGGAGGAGCGGGA
>NW_017259187.1:181352-189815 GCF_001594045.1 Atta colombica
CCGATCTATGTTAATGTGCAAAAAAAATTTTGCCTGCGTTTGCCTGGCCACATTTCGCTTTTTATTTTATTGTGTTCCGCACCAGGAGCGCACGCGTTTACAGATTTATACACAAATTTATCGCATCACATTCCGTAAAATTAAGAGACCGATCTTTCTTTCTTTTCTTGAGCCTTCGCGCGGATCGTATAATGATGACGATCAGACGATAATAGCGATCCAAGCCGGATTAAAATCGGTCGACCGTTCGATGCAATATCTGCGCTCGTGATCGAATAGACATCCGGGAGGAAGAAAAAAAAAGGAAAATGATTCGTGCGGCCAGCAAGTCATTTGCATGAAACTTCGTTCCCGTCGCTGTCATATTTACGAGCGCAAATGCACAGTTTGCTATCCCACCGAACGAGACTGACTTGTTATCCCTTTCGTCAGGTAATTAACGGGCCGTTGTTGCGTAAACAGATTCATTTGCGGATACATCTGGTTTCCTCAAGTTCCTCTCAGCGTTGCATATTGCAGCAGGCCCGCGATATGCAAATCGTCCGATTTCACTTCTGACTGTACGACGTGAAAAAGTCATCTGTCAAATTTCTTCGCCCGTCCATCGATCGAGGGTATTTGGTGGTCGATCGATACGTATCGCCACAGTGTGTTCCCGGAAGTAATTAAGTATCCAACGAAATCACTGTGTTGCAGGATGGCTCAAAGCAATTCCAAAAGCACCCTCGGGGCAAGCATAATTCGAATCGCGTTTGAGTGGTATAAAGTGGCCATATTCGGCCACTTTTTCCTAACACGCGGCTTCGTGAAACCGGTTTTCACATTAATCATTATCGTATCTACCTCCAATAACGAATGTAACTCGCCCGGTGTCAGCAGGAGCTTTGGAGTAAGTGGTAAATAAATTGCCCCTGACTGCATTAATTTTAATGTCAATTAGATCGTTCCGCTCATAATGACTTACCACTGCAATTTCCGCACACTGTTTCGGTAACACTGTTGTCGTTCGTTGCTTGACAAGGATAATTTGCAATTCGTTTGTTCGTTTCTTCGATCGATTTAACGAAAATTGCCAATCGTAATTAAAAACACCGCGATGTTCAACTTCCTGATACACTTTGAAAATCAAACTGATCTTATATACTTTACATAATTATTCCGTGTGTAGCTTCAGAGATATATTGAAAATTTTAATTTATTTTAACATTTTATTTACTTATTGTATTGTGTTTATATATATAATAATTAAAAATATTTATTTTAAATTATTTCTATATATACATTTAATTATCCTATTTGTCAATTGAAGATATAAAGTAAGCTTTTGGTAAACAAAACTGAAATCTTCTAACTTGTCAAATAAATCAACATTTTCAATGCATGTTTTTGTATAATAAAAATCAAATTTTTATTTTAATATATGTATTATATATGTATTATATATATTTAATTTTTTCCTTCTTTTCTTTAGAAGATAGTAGAAAAGCGGATTATTTTTTAAAAAGCATATAAATTTTTTGTTAATTATGAGATTTATATTAAAAATTATTGGAAATCTTAAATACTCACGAATATATATATTGTTTTTTCTTAATCTGTTTATTGCAAAACGAATAGAGGGATTTAAAATCTGGGGAACAGAATGATTTTCAAAAGGAAGCGCGAATATAACATATATACAAAAGATATATTTCAAGAAAATGAGTACGAACAATATCGAATATTAGTAAACGTACATATAAAACTCATATTTGTTATTGGTTCGCCGATCGCGCATGATTTATTTTACGACTGACACGATTGGCGGACGAGCCAATAAAAGCGACGCGTGCTCAATTGCAGAAGCGATATTTATTTTCTTTCCGCGGAACGTCACGCCAATCTGTTCCAATTTAAACGAGTTTCGTGGACGAAACTTATCGTGGTTGATATGTTACGCGAAGTAGCACTCGGCAAGCAGCGAGTACGCATTCCTCTCTAAAGTGAGGTCAATTCCGCGGTCAGTCGCCGCAACTATACGGGCTCGTTGGCCTCTCATTGTCCGACGACCAGCTTCATTGACAACGAAAAAAAAACGAATCGGGATAAGCTGTTGCCCGTTCATCAACGTTAATAATGTTTTGTATTGTGGATAGCTGTATAACATCGCGCTGGACGCTGGCAATGATTCGTCTAAGAACTTTAAGTCCATTATTATATAACTTTGGCCTTTCACGCGAGATCACAAATTAATAACAATGAATAAGCTGCAACGATAATTAATAAGATGATGACAAAGAATTCAATTGAAAAAAGCAATAACAAGATTATCGAGATTAGTATAGTCGATAAAAATTTCAAGATCCCGCACTCTCATATTTTTCATTACAAAAATCGATCTTGCTTCGTACATTGCGCGAGATATGAGTGGCTCGTTTAATTAAAGCTCTTGTGAATTTGTGAGATTACGAAGTACATGTAGCGAGAGGGGAAAGGAGGGATCGACGAACTCGATCAACGAGATCTGTACTAAGCTTGTACATATTAAGCCCGGTATTAAAGCTAAGATTTCGAAGGGGTTAGTGCATATTGTTCTCAGAGCCAAAGAGGAGTTAGTTTCTCTAGTATCGGTATCCGGCGTACCCTAAATTATTAGCGAGACTTGATTGTGCCGAGACCTCGAAAACTATGTCGGTACTTTGTGGTAATGGCGGGGTCGGAGGTGCCGATAACTGACCTACTATCTTTACTTCGCAATCAGCGTACCCGCACGAAGGAAGCGTATGTGTATACCTGACGCGCTATAACGCCGTCTTCATACAGAATTTCGGTTTTATCTCGTTATATTCCGAGCAGTAAGAGTGGAAAGACATACTCAATCAATTGCAAAACAGCATTATGGCAAAGAATTGTAAAATTTCCTTATAGATTACGCATATTGTAGAGAATAATAGCCATTATTAAGTTTATCAATAGTACGAGAATTCGTTCAGAAACGAAATAGTTCGGTTTTCCTAGAATCATTCTTGTAATAATTATAATTCTTTGTTAATAATAAGATTATAGTAATGATTCAATTTCAAAATATTAAAAGAAATTGCATATTGACTTATAGATCTTAATTTTAAGAAGAATAATCAATAGATGCAATATTCACAACTACAATAATAATATATATCCAAGCTCTTCAGACTCAAAAAATTTGTATTATAAAATCAACATTACTTTTACGAATTCTACAGCGTTTAAAATATTGAGTAATACTGGTGATAATAATTTATTACAAAAACATCTTGTGCAAATTCGCGATAAGCAGACGGTTATGAATAAATATTTTATATGCGTTAGTAATCACCGCTCTATTTTAAGAGTCAATTTTGGTTTGACTGAGTTAATTTACGAACGTATATGAGGAACGTATATATCGGAGCGCTAAATTACCTCAACAGTCACAGAAAGAGAAGGTGTGTGAGAGAGAGAGAGAGAGAGAGAGAGAGAGAGAGAAAAGGAGGAGAGTGGTCGGGTGTCAATAACCGTCCCGCGAACTTTATCGACAACTTGTGTGTATCGAACTCCGAAATCGAAATGCGAATTATCTGAGGTGGACGCGCCGTAGTCCCTCTGCTGTTGGCGTATCGCGTATATCTATTCTAACTTTATTGCACGCCGTTTAATTCGATGTAAAGCGAGTTGGCGGAGTTCGCTGGTTACGAACGACTACCAGTTGTACATAATATCTCATCGATGGAGTCCCCGGGTTCCTCTAGCCCTTTGGGGAAACGTTCAACTTTTCATTAGTACTTTCCCTTCGCGTATTACCGGAAGTATTCCCCTGATTATCCTCTCAACGTGCTCAACTCTATGCTTTCTACATTCTAGAGAATTTCATCGCACGTTGAAATTTCGGAGTCTGCCATACAGTATAAATTCCGGTGCGCCGTCGTAATTCGAAGTCGCCGTATACATTGTTGTATACCCGTGAGTCAGGGGTGGGAGGGGGGGGGGAGGAGCGGCTACAGACTCCGGTGGGGGCACCAGCACGGGCGCCCCATCGGTGTTCGGTATAGCCTAAGTTATTGCGCGAGACTTAATTGGATGCAAAAGGAGTTACAAACTTCGGTAGGGGCCACAGGGCCCGTCTCTCGAACACGATCTCACGGCTCCCAGCAGCCGTCTTCTGCTTCACTCCCGTTCGTTCCTTCCTCTCTCTTTCTCTCTCTCTCTCTCTCTCTCGCACCTTCTCTCTCGTTTCTTCTCCTTCTCTCTTAGCTTTTTCTCTCCACCCTAATCTTCCAACCGCAGCATCGCGTAACAAACAACGCGAACGCACGCATATGCGCATGAGAGGAGATAGGATGAGAGAGACGAAAAGGAAGAAGAGATACACGAGAAAGAAGCAGTGTAAAGAAGGAGAGAGATGGCGAGAATTGTTGGGTAATTGGCGAAAGAAGGAGAGAGATCGGAGGAAGGAGAGTGCGAGAGTCAAAGTGTTGGAGAAGGAAGGAACCGAGCACGCGTGTAGCTGGTAACCCGCCTCTGTCCACTTATTAGCCGCTTAATGGGCCGCGATGTACGGACTACGGATGTGTGCTGTCTTTCTGCGGGGCCATCAAAAGAGGCGGGCGCGTCCCGTTTATTTAGCAAACACGCCAAACCGCAAACCCCATTTCTTCGGGCGGTTTAAAAGGATCGAGAAAAAGGGGAAAGAAAAAGAGAGAAAAAAAGAGAGAGAAGAGAAAGAAAGAGAGACAAAGAGAGGGAGGGGGGAGGGGGAATGGTCGAAAGAGAAGAGAGCGAAATCAAAAAACAATGAGGGGTAACTGCGGTTTACTAGTAGCTCGAGAAGATATGAAAGATGAGAGACGAAAAGTAAAAGAAGGAGAGGACGAAAGAAGCGGAAGGGCTCAATTATCGCGGGGAATGAAAATCGATAGACCTCGCGAGTTAACGGGACGTAATTAAAAGCGCGCGAAAATTTGTGGCCGCGCTCTTCGCGCCCTTTCTTCTCACCGGCAACCTCACACCATTATCATTGATCTTTATTTCGCGGGACTGCGCATCGGTTCACTTAGTACGCCAAGTCGATATACGAGTGGATTAACGGTAAATGCTTCCCGAACTCTGTTTCGACGGGTCATATAATTATCCGCGGCTTTTTTCGTAGCTTACAGTGTTATTTAGAGTATTCGCGCGGTAGGACATTGAATACTTTATACCTCGTGAATGCGAGAGCAATTTTTTTTTTAACGTAGCGCGCTTTCAACTTGACACACTCGATAAAATATCATGTCAATCAAGTCGAAGAGAATAATTCTCTTGTGCTATAAAAATAATTTTGATAGTTCCATTTAATAGTTCATCTTTCGTTGTAATTGAATGTTTAATAAGTTAATGTGTTAATCTTTTTTCTTTCTCATTTATATTTTCTTATTTGTAATTATATTTACTTTATATGAAATATAAATATATGACTTAAAAGTATCAAATTATTTTTTTATTCGATGTGATACACTTATATTATTGCAAAAGGAATTTAGTTTAATTATGCTTTATATATATTTGAATGTTTTCGAGTTGAAAAAATATTTATAAATATTCTTAAGTCAAAGTCAAATATTATAATGCGATAATATGTAAGATATTAATGATTAATATTAGAATTGAATATGATACTGATGAATTTTCAAAAAAGTTATAAAAAGAATTAACATAATTCTAATTATTAAAATAGAAAAGTGCTATGTGTAATGCAATGAGTTTATCATCATTTTCATGAACTTAACATTTATTTAGAGTCAAAAGAAATATTATTTTTCAAAGTAAATACTTAAAAGTATACAATTTTTGTCCTCAAGTCGAAACATTATTATTTGAGAAATATATTGATAATTCTTTATTTCAAAATTTTTATTTTATTTATTCATATATATATATATATATAAACTTTCAAAGATTCAGGGACGTTATTCGATTTCATCTTCGTCCAAGAGAAGAGAATGGATTGTGAAGATTGTTTGTTGATCTCAGCTCGGCGACATATGCAAGCAACCCGATATTAATTTCCTCGTCATTCAACCATCCATCACACTCCTTCCGCGTGTCGCGACGAAGACAAATTCGAAATATGTGGGCGAGACGTATATTTTGTAGCTGCCACGCGTATGTCGCGCTAGAATTCGAAACAAATCCTCGTTCCTGTTCGGGGGCGGCGCGGCGCGATACGTAGTTGATTTCGGCTCGTCAAGCCGTCCTTCGGAGATATCCGCGGCGCTATCGGCAGACATCACCAACTCGATCTGAAGACGGCAAATAAATAACGAGCACGAAAGGGAGATCCGCGAAAGAATTTTACCTACGCGAGGGGTGGAGGCGGCTTCGTGGCAGCTGTCGATCGAGCAACGTTCAACCTCCGACCTTCGTAGCGAGGAGAGTGGAAAGCGATGCACTCTTCTTCCTTCGTCGTAGGTCGTCGATGAAGTATCCAGGCGCAACCGATAAGAATCTTCGAAGCAAGCACGAGTGAAGCGCTTCATCGGTCGATGTGTAATTCGGGCTGCTTGGTGTTCTTTCTCTTCTTCAGTTTCTTTTTCTTTCTCCTTCTTTTCTTCTTCTTTCATCGCGATGGTTCACGATATCCAGCGAAGCGTAATCCAAATGTTGAGGAAGGAAAGTCGATGGTTCATAGAGTACGGGTCGTTCATTAAAAGTTACAGAGGTAATTAAGAAGAAAAGAATGATGATGTGCATGCACATGCTCGATTAAATTCTTGCATTTTAATCGAGTATACTCCTTTTTGTCAAGATCTCGCGAAGGAATCGCGCAGACGAGAGATCTGAAAGATCGTCCGTTGTCTTTTTGAGATTGTTTTATCTTGACGCGACTATTTTCTTGCGAGCTAATATCAGATGGAAAAATAGCCAATAAGGTCAATTCTTTTAAGATCGATATTCATAGTCCGTTCTCATTTTTAAATTACCTTAAGTATTGTATCTTAAGATGCTAATACTGCTCTGTGATTGGCTTATGATATTTTAAGACAGCACTTAAGATGGTTTTAAATATAAGAACGGACTATGAATACCAGTCTAAATCACGAATCCATATCGCGAGAAATATTCAACCTTGTTGGCTATTTCTCGATGCGAATTCACGATTTAAAGGAATCGATGGGCAAACGGCAGAGCAACAACGATAGTACTTCGAAGGGTACAGACACAGAGTAGGTGGTCACACGGTGGTACAGCGCGATGCAACGCGCGGGATGTAGCGGGATGTAGCGGGATGCAGCGGGATGTAGCGGGTTGTAGCGGGGTCGGTGCGAGGCGAGGGGGGCTGCACGCCCCGGCATTCGGTTAGGTTAAATTTACTGACACGCTTCCACAGGCCGCACTGGCAGCCCCGAGGCCGTCTCTCGCAGTCTTCTTCCTCCGCCACCTCGCGTCCGTCCTCTCTTCATCCTCCTTTCCTCTTCTCATCGTGGCTTTATGATTACCTCCTCCAGGTCCGTCCGTCCGTCCGTCCGTCCGTCCGTCCAACCCTTCACCGTGGAATCTCGGCTGGCATCTAGTTAACCGGGAACGACGCCGACACAGTCTCTTCTGCACGAACTTCGGACTTCCCGCTGCGAGCGAGAGAGCCCGCCGCAAACACCATCTCCAGTCTCCACTCGGGGCCTTGGACACTGTTCCCTCTCTCGTTTACTCTCTCTCTCTCTCTCTCTCTCTCTCTCTCTCTCTCTCTATCTTTCTCTCTATCTCTCTCTCTCTCTCTCGGTTCACGAGAGCGCGAGATAGCTCGCGCCTCCTTTCTTTCAACGCGCGCGCCGAATCGATTATGGCTCCTCGCCTCCTTGCCTGCGTAACTCTTTCTCCATCTCTCTTCGTTCTTTCTCGTCATTTCCTTCGTTCTTTTAAATTCGTGTCTTTTGTTTTTCTCTTCTCCTTATTATATCGTTTGCATCCTTTCGTGGATTTACGAAACTGTTATTTCATTAATTCGCGCGAAACTTTGCCTAGATCGATTCGGGTCGACCAGAGTTTTTCGACTTTGTTATTCGTTTCCCGGCTACTTCGCCGAAAATGCAATATGAAAGCGACCGCAGGCCCCTTATATAAAACTCTCGCAAAAAAAAAAGAAAAATACATTTCGCAAGCATCAATTTCGCGTCCAATTTACATTTGCTTACCGACAATCAAGCGCGTCACTCCGCCTTACCGCATTAGCGCGGAATATATTTTCGTCTCGTATTATGTCACCGTTGCGGCCAGCACGATATTTCCGGAAATGGAGAAGCTTTTGCCATTTCGTAAAACTCATGAAACTCAGATTACGACGCCTTTGTGCAATTTTCTGGACTTGGCACAGCGGCGTATATACGAGGATCTACGTAAGTAAGGCGGACTACCCGCTGAGAGAAAGAGAGAGAGGGAGAGGGAGAGGGAGAGAGAGAGAGAGAGAGAGAGAGAGAGAGAGAGAGAGAGAGA
>NW_017259187.1:189915-193155 GCF_001594045.1 Atta colombica
AGAGAGATAAAAGGAACGGGAACCATCCTGGATCCCTGGGCGAGATAGCTCGCGCCTCTTTTCAACATCCACCGGATTGATTATGGCTCCGCGCGCGTCCGTGTGCCTGAGAAATGTTGCCTTGCCTTACTCTCTTCCCATCGCTCGCTTCTTTCGTTCGACTGGCCAGCCAACCCCAGACAGGATCAGGACGATCCCCTTATCTCCTCTATCGACCGGCCGGACATTCGAATTTGTTTTCATGAGCGGAATGTCCGCCGAGGTGTTCCCAACTCGCCATCGACTCTAGCCGGTTGGCTCTTTTTTAATAAGCCATAAATAAACGACGTGTCGATCATGCCGGTAGGAGAGGGACGCGAAAGGGGAAAGGGAGGAACATAGTTCGCCGTCACTCTCTTTCGAGATACTGTGAGACGCGATTTTTCAGCTGGCCCAGATACGTTGTTTACTCGTCCCTCAAGCAACATAAAATATGATACCGTTTCTGCGTTTTACCGGTTTTCCGACGGTGTATGTTCACCTCCCTTCCTTGAATAACGTGAATCGAGCTGTATACGGGGTGATCGTTTTCCATCGCGTCAGCTGTCAATGACAGGTTTCGTTAACAAATCCATGAACAGACTTCTCTTGGAAAATTTGATGCACGTTACTATTACTATTTTTCAATATCAAATATATTTCGAAAATTAAGTTGAATCTCAGCAACTTGAGGCTCTATGAAAAAAAAATCGATATTTGTAGTTACATAAAAAATGTACTTTTAATTATAATTTATTATATAACACATCGATTTTTCTTTTTCTCGTCAGCAGGCAGGATTTAAGAGACTACATGCTAAAATACTAATATAAATCATGTGAAGCTACAGATATTGAGAGATTTATGAAAAATGATGAAAGTTGAAAGTCAAACTGATAAAAAAAGAAATATTTCAATAGTAATATTCAGTTCAGTTCAATAGTAATTTCAAATATAAAAATTTTCTAAAGTATAATTTTGTTTGCAAAATATAAAAATTGCGTAAGAAATTGCATTTTTCTGAAATGCAGCTTGAAATTCTACCAACACTAACAGCTTTATATTTTCTATGGTATATATGTTCTAATACTGTTTTTGCAGATATTTTAAACAACTTGTCATTAATAGTCAATAATGTAACGTAAAATGTAGACACCCTGTGTATATTTCCGTGTGAAATTGTTCGAGCCGCTTTTCAGCATTCAGCTGATCGATTATGCGGTCGGCTGTGAGAGATGCTCGCTTATACCTTATTCGCGAGTGCTACATCTATATGGTGAATCTGGATGCGCAGATGTAAGCATCGAGCGAATGTGAACGTTCTCGCGAAGGTTTACCTCGTACAAACCTTCAAGAAAACCTACGTTGACAATACCACCCACTTGCATGCAGAGGGAACGAGTGATGCGACGTGGTGTTAAATTATTTATGATTATCTCCGACTCGACCATAAATAAACCCATTTTCCATTTCGTAACGTATTCTTCCGCTAAGCGATTCGGCTGTTTACTTTACATGTGCACTTTTAAAATTCGAGCTAAGGAAAATTCGTTTTGAAATTCAAGACAAATTGCAAGTGACGTATTCTATTTTCCTTCGTTACGGAATACTAATTGAGCTATTAACATGGAAAATACAAATGTCGCTTAAATGTAGCTTTAACTTGTTCTGTTTAGATATTCAATATAAATACAGTTAATTTTGTATAAAAAGGGAAACTCATGTAATTAATTACTATATAGTCTAACTTTAACTACGCTGTTTCTGTATAATTAACGAATAAAAGTATTTATTTCATTTCACTAAAAATATTTAAATGTCGCTTTTAATTCTTTTGCACGAATTAAAAACTAAAATTTTCTTTTTATCTTTAAAATACAAACAATTCCTTTTAACGTACGTTAATTACATGCTTTCATATTTATATAAAAAATTGTTAGAAAAATTACAAAAATAGGAAGATATTAAAGCGATTTTATAACATGCTCAACTTACTCTCTTTATGAAAGTTTAATCTATCAAAAGAAATCCTCAATCAATTGGAGTATTTAAATCGCAATACCAATATCCGGTATAATCCGCTACAGTGATATGGAATATTCGGTCATGAATACAGATTTGCGACATTAATAACACGTGCGGTTTAGTACAAGAGTCGGGACGCGTTTGAGCGTTAGTCTTGGTGCATCAAAGAGCGCGCGAGGATCACGCGTATAGCGGTGGAAAATTACGTCTGGTCCGTGCAGCCGGTTGCTTAAGTTGGAGTTTAATTAATGCGCGAGCAAAAACACGCGGCACTATGCGAACGGTATGCGCGCGCGTGTGCGTGTGCGTGTGTGCGTGGGCGTGGGCGCGCGCGAGCTCACAGATTCTCATTGCACGATATTTCTCTCGTGACGTAAAAGCATAAATATCGTCGCGAGAGCAAGAGAGAGAGAGAGAGAGAGAGAAAGAGAGACGGGGTGTTTGTGACCTGGGATGGCTCGGAAGCGGAAAGTGTCATTTTTATTAAAATAAAGGAAAAAAAAATAAGGGATAGTAAGAGGAGGGAAACGAAGGGTTGGGAGAAGAAAAATGCGGATTTATCATGAGCGCGAGAAGGCGTCGCGGAGAGAAGGACCGTCTTGAGGATCGCATCGCGCGACCGATGTGCTCTCTACTTTGCATAATACCGCTCTGGTCGTTAACTCGATGACATTCGAACAAAATGCCGCCGTTTCGCCTTACGACAGAGCGTCGCAAGCGTTACAAGGAAGAGAGAAGGGACGATTCCTTTTTATACGCTCTTACTGCTCCGCCCGCCGCACCGTATTATTTCGCTCTTCGCCCTTTCTATTGTCTCGGCTCGCGCTCAAGCATATTTAAACGGCGCAGTTACGCGAAACGAATTGCATTGCTCTATAGCGCGACAATAAACACGTACCGACGGTAAATTCGCTCGCGGATAGCAAAATAATAATAACAGCCCCTGTCTCCTTCCGGATATTCGTTTAATCTCCGCCGGCTAGGCGGTCGCGATCCGATTGCGTGTTTCAGGCCGGAGACTGTTAATTTGCATCTTCAGGATAAATTGAAGGTTTGACATAAAAATGGGTGTACGCGTGTTATGCTTGTGAGAAGTATCTTTTTTTGTAGAAAAATTATATCAAATTTAATAGCAACGATCACACACACACACACACACACACACACACACACACACACACACACACACACCAACAC
>NW_017259187.1:193169-193539 GCF_001594045.1 Atta colombica
GCACGCACGCACGCACGCACGCACGCACGCACGCACGCACGCACGCACGCACGCACGCACGCACGCACGCACACACACACACACACACACACACACGATAGACCGTTAGAAGGAATTGATACGTGCAACATTCGATTTTCATCGAGATTAATTTGGAATTTAAGGATAACAGAATATTCAATACTTATTTCACACGCAATCGACCTACGTGTCTACGACGGTTATTACTAGACTAGTTCGTTGTATACACAAAGCTTGGCGCTCTCTCTTATTGTTTACGAATGTTGGCCTTGGCCTTGAACTATTGTTTATGTGCCTTGTTTCGTGCGAGGCTTAAATTGCCCCCCCTCCCCCCCCCCCCCCCCCCCCC
>NW_017259187.1:193639-195297 GCF_001594045.1 Atta colombica
AATGTTATTAGTCGCGTTATTAGTCTTCGAGACTTGATGGCGTTAAGACATGGTAGATACTAAATTCCTTTTCTCAATGATATCTCACTCTAAAGAGAAATTTACTTAAAAAAATGTAAAAAGTAGAGAATAAGAGAATGAATGTGATCAAGTCTAAACTAATCTATAGCAGTACTAATATAAAGAAAATGGAATTGTTAGACATTTTTTTTTATAAAGAAATTTATAATTGAGTGGATTCAACAGACCTATTGTTAGCTCCAGAAAATTAATAGAAAAGCATTATGGTTATTGTTATAATAATATATTTCGCGGTTTTGCTTTCGAATATTGGATTTCTAAAGATATATTTTCGTATAACAGTCGATTCTGTTTTAATTAAACATTAAATTCGTATCGCGCGCGACATCGGAATGAAGTTTTTGTCGCCACTTTCATGCTTTTCAGTTATTAACATGGCGAATACCAAACGGCAGTGCATCAAGTAGTGTCGCGTTATATTGCATTTTAGTTAACAAATACAGCTGTAATCGATCCTGTACTTGATATATTTAATATTCACCAATCGTATGTGGTAAATTTGGCGACAGTATGTCGGTGATCTGTCGAAACTGTGAAATTTATTCAATCTGTTGAGCGAACGATCGGTGATACAATGACCATCGTTACAATACATCGCACTTTGTGATATCCATTTTCAATTGTAACTTTTATTATTGTGTATATTTGTTAATTTACCAAGCTAGAAAGAGACAATGACCAATTCTAAAGTGCGATCGTTCGCTATTCATTTTCCAGAAGGTGAAAAGTGGGCGAAGGTGTAACCAGTGCAACAGGTACAGAATATCGCCGCGCGGCGGGTGACGCGTGAAGTTGGTTGCACGATTTTCGTATTCGCTCCCCCCCCCCGCCCCAGATTCGTCCGTTACGTTAATGTACGCGACGCAATCGTACTTTCGTCCGGTCGTGCGTAGGTCATGGCGTATATTATACGCGCTATTATGTCGCATTGCAACGTGACGAGATGTCCAACGTGTCGGATTGTGCCGTGAAAAGTCGAGAGTGTCGCGAAAATTCGGGAGTGCCGTGAAATATGTCGCGACTCGTTGTTTCAGGCGATTAATTCGCGAATGACGTCGCCGCGAGAATCGTAGATCGTATAAGCGACGACAAACGTCGAGTCGGACTTTAGAATGCTGTGAGTCATGGAGGAGTATTCGTATGAATTTGAGAGAAGACTCGGGGAGACATATTATAAGTTCAAACAAGTCAGAATCGAAAGTGCCAGTGAAAAGCATCGCGATCCGTTATATTCCGGCGGTTGGTTCGGACGCGATTTAACCTTGTTTTCGCGAATGTCGTAGAAGCGTCGGCAAGATGTCGATTGTGCGTCGTGAAAATGTGCGTTGTGTACTACGAAGAAGCTTCCGAGCAGGAGAGGAATAGGAGAAGAAGGAGGCCTGGGAAGGCATCAAGCGTCGGCGGAGCAACTAAGGGTGAGTAATTTATTGTCTGTTTATTATCCGCTTGCTGAATTAATCGCTTATTCCCGTCGCACGACGCATTCCATCCGCCATTTTGCATCGTTGTGTAGTATATATATATATATATATATATATGTGTGTGTGTGTGTTTTTGTTGCGATCCGAATGATTATA
>NW_017259187.1:195397-202967 GCF_001594045.1 Atta colombica
CACCCTTAGTATACACGACTGATTCATTTGTTCTGCCCATTTCTTTTTTTTTTAAATACTAAGAGTTTTTTAAATAGACCTGGTCAAATACTGATCTTTTTACTAAAAAAATTTGGCATCTAAAGAACACATTTTGTACGTTATCGGCCTTGATTCGTACTTATCTTTTAACTGACGTAACTCCAAAGTTCATCTCTGGATCACAAATGACTCAAGGTACACAGAGTGTACATTTTCTGTAACTAAAAAGATTTTTTTTTTTCTTTAAAACTTCAGCTAATTCTTAGTTGTATTGCGAGAATATTTCGCGGATTATTAAAAAATGAATTTAATCCTAAAACAACATAGCTTTTTAATAAACGCGATTTTTGGTACCTTTGTTATTCTAAATGTTATTAATAATATATATTATGTTGTCTGTAATGTTATAAAGAACATTCTAATAAATTATAAATTTTTTTAACACAATATCAATAATAAAATCTGTTGTTTTAAAATGTAAATGTAATATATTTTCAATTTATAGCCATTCATGTATATTAAAAAAACATTATTTTCAGATTTCTCAATAAGTAAATTTTTTTTGGACAGCCAACACTTGAACTATTTTTTTCTTTTGGAATGTCAATTTCAATACTGAACCATACTTTTTCTTTAAACATTTTTGTTTCAGAGCTTTATATTTTTATATAAAACATTTTTCTGATTTCGTTAACTATATTTAGTTACAATTTATCTACAATTTTTTATGAATATGTTATGAATTGCATAAATACTAAATATTATAACTGCATAAATACTTTCTAAAAATGTCAAAATATACGTAAAAATTGTTTAATAATTTATATATACTTGTAAAATGAAAATTAAGACAAGATACGAATGACCGAACGTATTATATGTATTAGGGTATCAAAACTAACGTGTGTACTAAGAGTTAAAAGAGATTTCTCTTTAATAAAATATATGACTGTTGTAAATATGTTGTTACTAAATATTTATTTGGAAGACGAAAAAAGAAAATTTAATGCGCTCAATAATTATCTTTCGAAATTGAATCGTTCTTTAAATGCTATTGTAACTTGGAATTATTTGTGTGTTTACAGATTAACGTTTATTTACAACTCCGCTGCTGCGCATCGTGCCTGTGAGTGAAAAATATTTTTTCTTTCTATCTGCAGTAATGAATCTATGAGAGAATATATTGGGTTGTCCGAAAAGTTCGTGCCAATTTTGAAGGAAAATTGAAACGCAGAAAATTTAAATTTTAGTATACATTTAATTTTAGTATACATTAAATTATATAGGTTAGTCGGCACGAACTTTCCGGACAATCCAATAGATAGATAGATAGATAAATAACAAGTCTGTTTTTTAGCTAAATTTCTTGCATCATTCTTTTCTTTCTTTCTGAGCGTAGAGAGGAAATGTGGAAACATAAACCGTACAAAAAGTTTAATTGAATAGAAAAATATTTATATTATATTAATTATATAGTATATTGATTAAATATTTACTTGAAATCTAATCTCTCATAGATCCATCATAGCATATTTTAAATGAATTGGTTTATGAGAATGCATACGGTTGCCATTTTTCAATTAATGTTTCACGAGATCGATTATTCTTAATTCTGCTGGAAATAAATAACAATATAAATAACTACTATAAATAATACAGAAATAGTCAAAATGGAAATTTTTTTACGTTCTCTAAAAAAAGCCATCAAACTTGATTTTTTTGCTGAAAACTACCAATTTTACCGGATTATCATGTCGACTGTCATATTGATTTACATTATTCTTAAGATTAATTTTCGAAACATTGAAATTACATTTCCGAATGTTAAATTAAGAAACCTTTTAGACAACGCTTAATTTTTTAACAGACATATATAATCTAAGTAATCAAATTAATTGTTCTGTTATTTTTACTTGGATACATATTAGGTGTGGGAAAAAATTCGTGGCGTTTTTTTAATGCCATCTAATGGGAAAAACGCCACGAACTATTTCTCATATCTAACATTTGCTCCTTTTTTATCCTCGTTATTTTTTCGAGATGCTCACACAAAATTATATTTTAGATTAATTTTTCAAAATGTCGAAAAGAAAGAATCATATTTCCGAATATTTAGTGAACAAATCTTTTAGACCTTAATTTTCTCATACGGACATATAATCTAATTAATTAAATTAACTTAATTGTATTATTTTTTTCTCGGATGTTTAGCAATCTGATTTTTATTATCTTCATGTCATCTTTTTGCGACACTTACACATTTTTATTCTTTTATTCAATTATATTCTAGATAGTTTTCTCGAAGCGTTTTCGGATGTTTAATAAAAAAACTTTTTAGATAACGCCTAATTTTTTACGTGGACATATATTATATGATATATTATATTATATTAATTTAATCAGATTTTAAAAAAACTTTGATCACTAAAATATTATTCATCTTCACTTATCTTATCGTTTTTCCGCAATAAAATCGCTAATCTTGGTTATTTGTACAAGACAATGATGCACAACGTTTTATATATATCGGAATGCCGATAGTTGAGAAACGTTGTGCATCTTCCTTGAGTATCTATTCCATAAAACGAATCCACGAGTTTATTTAGCCGACCGTGGCTGGTACGGTCTCTCGGCAGTGTCAATTTTACGGGACCATCCGCAGCGATGTAAATATACGATTGATAATTAGTTAGATTAGAAGTCATTAGTTCGCATGGCTGTCCGTATGTTTCGACTATAATCGGAACCGCAAGGCCAATATAACGACGCGAGAGGACGATGGCGGTCGGCGTCAATCACGTTACATTTGTAATTGTTCGACGATATCGGTCAAACTGTGGCCGAATACGAAATGCGTTGACAGGCAGCAGGCCGAGCTTTCCGAACGAGCTTCATGGTAATGCCAAGTGAAATCAAATTAATTGTGCGATGTACAAGACACATATACACATGTAATTACGAATAAAATCGAATATGTAACACCTGACGAATTTTGGCGTACGCGAATATTTGTTTAACATCCTATAGAAATCTTTTGCGGTCGTAATCATGGTGGTTCATGCGCCAGCGTGATGAATTGTATCATGTTTCAGACCATGAAATATTCTAGATGAATGAGGTAATTAAAAGGCTAATTGCTTGAACCAAAGTTACAACAATATTATCTTTTGAAGTGAGCGACATGGTCAAATAGCACAGTATTGTGACTTTAAAATCAGCATAACTATTATTTCAACGAGAGAAGCAAGCAGTAATTCCGGTACGCGCGCGGACTCATAATTGAAGAAGAAATAAATGTAGAAAGTAATTGCTAGTAAAAATTTCTTTTTTAAGTTTATGAGAGTGTCCTATAAACCTCAGATTAACAATGCATTTCTAATTAATGATCGTAATATAATGATATTAAAATGCGTATCAATAAATTGATTCTTATTTACAATGAGCTTGATTTTTTATGAGTTTTCCACGGTTGCCTTTCCGATTTTCGGAATCTTTTTTTTTTTTATTTTTTGATCAAACATTCGATATCTTTTTTTTATAAATGCTTGCGTCTATTTTCCTTCGATCTTTAAAGATATCTCCGGCAGAAAAATCAGATCTGATGACCCTTTTTTTAGAGAACATATTTAAAAAATAGTACATATTTAGATAATAAGAGATATTCATAGTTGGTTCTTATATTAGTGGGCTTTTCATAATTACCTAAGCTTTAAATCTTAAACCATAAAAGATTCACCAGTCATATCAGTCGAATGTGAGAAAAGTAATCGGGATATGTGAAGTTAGCACCCCAACTATAGTACTCAGGAGTTCTGGTTAGAGTTCCCGTTTCCTTTTGACGAGACGAAGAATTCTATATAACTTATAACAAGAGTTCCGCTTAATAATTATTTTTAAATAATTTTTAAAAATTAGGGGAGGAGATGCTAACTTTTCATCGAAAATCAAGATCGAATAGTTCTGAGCAGCTCAATAGCTTCATTTCGTGAATACCTAGAGTTCCTGATAAAAAAAAATTTTGAAAAATTAAAAAAGTTAAAAATTTTTCAATCAATTTTTAAATACAATAGTTCTGATTAGAGTTCCTGCTTCCTTTTAACGAGATGAAGAATTCTTTGTATTTTTGAATGCGAGATTTATTTACAATAATAACAATTTTTAAATAATTTAAAAAAAAATAGAGTACTAACTTCTCAGCGAAATTCGAGATCGAATAATCGAGCAGCTTAATAACTCTATTTTGTGAATATCTAGAGTTCCTGAAAAAACAATTTTGACACACAAGTAAATTTATAAAAAAAAAAATTTTTTTTGAAAAAATTAAATTAAAATAGTTCTATAACACGTTAATTATCATTCTAACAATTTCAAAAAGTTCTCAGCGATTAAAATCAACACAGACTGAAAAATAAAAGAGATACTTAAAACGAAATTTAAAAAATCAGTTGCAGAATTTCCTCATATAGTCATCCAACTGCTTTGTCACCTAATACTTTTTAGAACTCGAGAACTATACAGAATTCTAATTAAAACTGGAAGTCTTAAAAAATTTTTCGATGTCGGACTTAGAAAATTTTCAATGATAGAGTTCAAATATCTCCATATCTCGAAAACCGTTGGCCCAATCGCTTTTTCAAAAAATTTTCAATGATTTCCCTTCCTATGTAGCATATCTCGCAAACCGTTGATTTTTTGAAAGTTCTGAGTAGCTCTAGTTGGAGTTCTGGGCAGTTCTCGACGAACCTTAACAAAAAGTATTAGATGAAAAAGCGATTGGATGACTACATAAGTTCATTAAAAGGAACTCTAATTAAAACTATTGTATTTAAAAATTAATTTTTAAAAATTAAAAATTTTTTTAATTTAAAAAAAATTTTTTCAAAATTTTTTTTTTATGCATCAAGAATTCTAAGTATTCACAAAATGAAACTATTGAACTGCTCAGAACTATTCGTTCTCGATTTTCGATGAAAAGTTTTTAAAAATTATTTAAAAGTAATTATTAAACGGAACTCTTGTTATAAATTATATAGAATTCTTTGTCTCGTCAAAAGGAAACGGGAGCTCTAATCAGAACTCCTAAGTACTATAGTTGGAGTGCTAATTTCACATATTCAAATAATCGACTGGTCAATTTCTTATGGACTTAAAGCTTAGGTAATGACTTATTGTAGAAAGCCTACAAAGTACACAAAAAAATACTGAATTTTAATAAATAATTTGTTTAAATACAGACAACTAACTATAGACAACTAATTGAGACAACTGACTATTGAATATAAAAATATATTTATTTGATACAAGAACCATTGATTAAATTATCATTTCTTTTTATTGAGTAAATATTTATTGTAATTAGCATTATTTAAATAAATATATATTAAAATTTAGAATATTTTTTCTCAGTGTACATTACTTAAGATAAATAAATATCATCAATCATAAATCAATTATTGTATTAGCGTCAAAACTTAAGACTTAAAATAAGAACCAACTATTGTGTGTAAAGTTGGTATTCCACTATATTCTCAAGTAATAAATAGCGCACACATATATCATGTATGTGTGCAGAATTGTTGTTTATTGACTTTGATTTTGTCGGATGCATATATACGTATTGAGAGTGTCCAACCGAGAGACATGTATGAGTCGTCATATTGTTGCGTTAACCTGAGATAGTAATTACAGTCGCTATGAACAATCCAGCAGGTGCAATGGTTTCTAACTTGATTACCGGTGATTAATCCGGTTATCTAGGCGTGCGAAATTGGTCGAATTACTATTAATGATCTCGGTGCGATCGATGAAAGTTACTCGAGAGATATGATTCGCGAGACTCTTGGCCAAATTTGCCCAGCCGCGCTAATTATTGCTTATTAAACGTTTTTCTTTTCATTCGATGCGACCACTCGTAAAGTAGCTTTAGATTTTATTTATATTATCAAGCAATTACGCAGAGTTTAACTTGAATTGGATTCGAGCAATGTTCGACGGTCGTCGTATTGACCTCATGACTTGATTAACATTTGAAACGGTCATGCGTGATCATAATGGTCTCTAATCCGCTTAATTATTAGTTACGTTCAAATTGCTATAAATGTACTCGCTCATACAAATTCGCGGATAACTGCCTCCCGTTATGTCTGTCGGATTGATGCTATTTAATAGCTCACGTTATTGTAATATGATCTGTGCATTGCACGCTGCGTGTGTAATGCAATCCAGGTATAATTTAAACGCGTCTAAGTATTTCTGTAAATATCTCTGTTTAATTAAGGAGTGCGCCAACTAATGTATATTATACTATATGTCAGACTTACTTAATTCTCACGCGAGGATAACTTCTCCACCGTGCTTTGCGTTCGCAGCTCAGTAAAACAAACCTCATGATTTTGAACGATAAGAATTCGCGTAACCGGGAGGTGGAATCCGTAAACGCATTATTCCAATGCTACCAATTACCAAACCGTACCACGATCGCCATTATTAGCACGGTCCTCCTCGAAGGAACAAAGTCCTCCGCATCGAAGCACCCGTGCGACTAATTAGGGGACCTGTTCTGCCTGGGGATAATCGATTCGGCAGCTTTGTCCCTGTGGCATTCGCGATTAATTTGCGCTCTCCCTTCCCATTCCATGATCCCTCTCCCTCTTCAATAAGAGGGAAGAAGCTGGTGGTGGCTGAGGGAGCTAAAGTGACCGAGCAGCGCGCGGCTGAGAATTCATAATGCGACGCGCGTTCGTATACCTCGCGCTTCAACGATGCGATTCCGTTTCTTTCGTGCGCGTGGGAAAATCGCGAGCATGTCGCGCGAATTAACGAATGTCCGCACTCGAATTCTCTCATGGCCGGATAGCGCGATGCATACGTAATCGCTGTTTCAAGTGAAGGAGGTCGATTCTGTATCTTCAAACAAGGTGAAAATTACAAAAGCAAGCAAATTTACTAGGTGTTGACCAATGAAATAAGTATCAGTATCAGAAATAAGAAATCAGTATTCTAGTAAATTCGTTCACTTTTATAATTTTCATCTCAAAATACAGAATCGATCTCGAGATTCTCAAGAGATTGGACGCCGTTTAGATAATTTCTTATTGGTCACATTTCTTAGACTCATTTCTTAGCACATTTCTCTGCTTAAGGTAGAATGAAATAAATGCATAAGATGGAATGAGATGGATGTCATGTAAGTGCTTTTCATTTAATGATACAAGTCGACACCAGAGTTGCCGAGTCGAAAAGAACAATTTCCTTAGAATTTGTAAAATTTCCCGAGAAAAAAATTCTTGAAATCAAAATGTGAAAAATTCTCAAGAAATTTCTGAAAAAGTAAAAAATTTTATAAAAATTTAGAGAAAAGTCACAAAATTCCTGAGAAAAAATTTCCAAAAATTATTTTTATATTTTATGTTTAGTAAATAATAGCACAAACTGGAGTGTAAACAAATTATTTTATTTTAATAAAAGTACTTCACAATAATAATATAAATATTATTTATATTATTATATATTTATATAACTTTTATTTATATAATTATTATTTATATAA
>NW_017259187.1:203030-208900 GCF_001594045.1 Atta colombica
ATATATATATATATATATATATATCACATGTACATTAGTTCAATCATAGAAAATAGATCAGGGTCCCTATTCTTGAGCACATATGAATAATTTTCGCATATGAAAATGACAGTTTCTCGATTGTGATTGATCGATTGTATACGAAATTGCTATTTTCGTATGCGATATTTGTTCAAGAATAGGGCCTCTGTAATGCGCCGGACAGCGCTTAATGTCGATTGCGACATCTATAAATAATTTATTGAAATTCGTTAAAGAATCTCTACGACGCATAACATGTAATTGCAAAATATATAGTTTTATATATTTCATAACAATTATGTAACTTTCTTTCATATTTAAAAAATTATAAAATTTCCTAATATTTTTCCTTAAATATTGGAAAAATTTAAAACTTTTAGTAGATTTCGATTAAAATTCTGTTTTCCTATCAATTTAAATTTCATTGAATTTCAGGAAATTTTCCGAGACTTGGCAATCCTGGTCGACACAAGCATCATTCTATCTTTGTTGTATTCAGCAAGTAACAAAGATAAAGAACGACTTGTGTCGACTTGTGTTACCAAATGGAAAGCATCCATATCTATCTCATTCTATTTTAAGCAGATCCTGAAAAATATGGCGACTAAACGTATGGTATCTAATCTCTTACTCGAGAATCTCTACTTTCAAGTATATGGAATGTCATGCGTTAGCTCGTCCGAAAACGAGGTTTTCGTTCTGCGCGGCACGTTTCGGTGCTGCTCTCCTCGCGACTCGCGTCCTATTTCCTCGGAGCTCTTTCGCTCCTCGAAATCTTTTTCCTGAACGCTAATCTTTTCTCGCCAGAGGGTTGCCCGTGCTCGCATCCGGCTCCGTCAGGCCCTTGGATTACCGAGAGATTTTCTCTTACGGCAATCAGTACACGTGCCGTTCTTCAATGACCTCGCTCGCGTCCTATTGAACTTCTGCTTCGTGTTCCACCTGTTTTCAACGTTCTCTCGAAACGCGAGACGCGATGTGCATGCATGCATGTGTGTTTACGGTATCGTCATATACTTCTATCGGCAGTGCTTTGCTTTGCAGACATACGACCTTTAAGTTTTCAAAGGCTACGACTTTTCGTATGAACCGTCAGAATTTATGTATGTAGGAACGTAAATCTCTTTCTTCTCTTGCAATCTCTATTAATTTAATATGTTGGAATGAAAACAACCAATAATAGTATATGAACTAAAGCTTATTATTCTATTATATCGCAAATGTATCCATTAAAACTTTAGATGATTATTGATTATGAGAATTTTATATAATTTCATCAAGCATTTATAATGCATTACATTTTTGTGTACAGATAATGAATTATATAAACAATAGATTTAAATAGATTTTAATATTCAAAATAAATAAAAAAATTAATGATAAATGGAAGATAAAAATATTTTTTACACCGCAATATTAATTTTCATTTATATCATAAATATTTAAAAAATTATATAAGTTTAATTTGAAAAATTCCTGAAATCAAAATGAACATTAATTCATATTTAAAATTAATAATGTTTCCATTATGCGTTTATATTAATTTAATATCACGACGAAATTAATAAATTATATTTCAATATCTAGTTTCGAAAATAAGTGTTTCCATTATAACAATTGTGCAAAATTAATATTCGAAAATTAATATTAGTTGAAGCTCGTCTAAAATTTCGATGTTGCACGGTACGGTAATTTCGATCATTGCATTGACCGTGCATTTTAGATAGATACATATTACAGATATTACCTAGCGCGAAAAATGGATTAATCGTTATTTCGGCATGTATAACAAAAACGAATTTTTCGTAAGGTTCAGCGCGTACACGTCGCTCGTAACGGGGATCAATTCGCGGTACCAATCCGAACAGACTCGCGGCTCGCGTTTTAATCACTTAAGCCGTTCGACGCACGTGCCTGTCAAATGGATCAGCAGCTGTAACCGAATCGAATCGCTTGCATGTGCAAGCTCACACGATGTGTGCCGCACGCCGCATATCGCGTACGATAGCGAGCATCGACGGAGAGAACGTCGAAGCTAATGTTCGTTTAATGCACCGCGATCGGCACGGCGTATCCGATAACCGAGAGATCGCGGATTTCGTGTTATTTTACGAGGGATTCTTTTCGCCAGTTTTCTCCTGTTTGAATTACGTGTCGGGTATTTACCCGTCGTATGCATAATTAAGGCTCAGTTTCACGACTTATGGTTAATTCTCTCTTTAACCGAGGTTATTAATGCTAGAATTAGAAAAATATAAGAAATAAGTTGAATCTGTAGAACTATAAGTTAAACTTATTATTAAGTCGATTCCACCAATGTAAGATCAATTTTAATCTCGGTTTAACTTACTACTGAAAAAAAATTACTAAATTTTAATAAATTATTATTATTTTATAATTTGCTTGAATAGTATTTACTAAATATTTACTAAATATAAATATATATTTATTTGGTACAAGAATCATTAATTTAAGTATCATTTTTTCTTAAGTAAATATTTATTTATTATAAGTAAATATTTGGTTAGTACTATTAAACAAATATTTATCAAAATTCTGTAAATTTCTGTTAGTTATTTTTTAGTTCTTAAAATTAAAAAAAGATAAAGAGTAAATTGAATCGAGAATAAAGTTTACATTGGCGGAACTGGCTCTGATTACGAAATACAAAGGTTTAAGCCATAAATATAAAATATAAAATATTGACCAATCACAATCGAATATGAGGAGAATAATCGATCATGATTGATTGATTTTTTACTTAAGGCTTACTATGTCTATTATGTCTGCGATTAATCGATCGAATCGCATGGCTTATGAATGTAAGAATATATGTATGTGTAGACATGTGACGTATTTATATTAATATTTCTATGGAAATCTATTTCTTCGATTCTCATGCTTTAAAGAGCGTATAATCCGTTTAATGATGATTTTCGTGAGCAAAATTAGATACGCGAATCTGCATACTGCATTTGCTCGTAGAGTTTACAGAGCTATTACATTTAGGATTCCTAGCAGTAGAGGCGAATCATCTCGGGACGATGCAACAGTGCGGATGATTATGAACGTGATATGCAGTGTCCATTACGTTGCAGAGTTTCTAACGTTTCTACACCTTTTTTAAAATATCGCCGTTTATCCATATATTTTAGATAAAATATGAATAAAGTGTTATTGATTTATTCCTGCATATTTGTATGGGAAACAATATTAAATTCTTCAATATTTATCCGTTAATATTTTGTTACGATTTCAATATCGGAATAATATCAAATGTGCAAACAGTCCTTTTTACAAAATAAAAATCGACATAGTAAAAATTCATACGTAAATTTGCGTTATCAGAATTTTCAGTACAACACCGATATTGGCGCACAAATTTTTACGAGGCACATTCACGCACTATTTGTGTGCGAGGCCACCGCACTTTCTGTATTGCATCGACACATCGCGAATCATATATTCGCTGCGCAGTATCGGGTGAGTGTTGTATCCGTGTGTGTATATAGTGTCTCCGCAGCCGTATTAAAAGAGGAGCCGTACTAAGGGGATAGATTTAATCCTGATTCTCCCATTACGTTTCCATATTTATTTCACTACCACCACGGTATCGGCTACCACATCGTAATTATGTATTAATAAATAATGCATATTGCGTCGCGAAAGCGTGTAGGTACGCTTTTTGCAAAGTTAGAAAGCATCTTTAAAAAAAATTTTATATTAATTATTGGAAGTACCGTATTGATACTATTGAAGCGATTGGATGTTTAGATTGAATAGTAAACTATCTACGGAAATGGTGATTTTGCTGAAGTATCTAAAAATTTAACTAGATACAGATTTAAAAGTAACTTTGCTGACTTATCAAAATAATTACGTAGGAATTCCAAGTGTGATAAGCAATGTTGCAAAAGGTTTCGAGCATTCCAGCAACCAGATTGGTGTCCTGTGTAATTATTTTGATGGTCCCACAAAATTCTTTTTAGATCTGTGTCTCGCTAAATTTTTAGTTATTTCAGCAAAGTTGTATTTTCCGTGTACCTGTTAAAAAGTATTCGGTATTCAATATAACTGCAGACGATATAACTGCACGGACAGAACATTTTGCTGGAAGTATTTAATAATTTAACTAGATATACACATGTTTGAAAATAATTTTATTGAATCAAAATAATTATATAGAATGCTTAAGTATTGACGATAATGATGCAAAAAACTTTAACATTTCAGCAATCAGTTTGAGCGTTCTGCATAATTATTTTGATGTACTAAACAAATTAATTATTTTTAGATATGTACTTTAGACAATTTAATAGAATTGATTCATGTAATTTACGCTTTGTCTTACTTTGATACTCGATACTTTCAGCAACGTATTTTCATATTAAATAGATATTGACACTGTTGAGTGTCTGTAGCTTTGAAGGGAGCGCGACAATTGGTATCAAGAGTATCGGTATCCTATCAAATTTAAGCATTCCTTCATGCGAAGATAGCAATGACGAAACAGTGAACCGAACCCGTGTCAAGTACATACTTGAGACGGACGAACCGCGAATACTTTCGTCACTGGTGGCACGTGAAAAGCACCGTTGTTCCGGCATTGCTGGCAAACGCCGGCGGTGTAATAAACCGCGTATATATATAGGCGAAAGAAATTCATGGCCGCGGGGTGGGAGAGGGAGAGAAATGTCTTCTACACATGGGACGAAACTCCGGCTCCAATGTTGGTGTCGATTCGTGTAAGTCGTCGATATCCGGTCTCGGACTAGTTTGATGTTCTCGCATAAACCCAAACCACGGTCGTACAGCTCCGGTATATGGCAGGCGCGGGACAGACTCGAAGGGAAAAGCCGGAAGACATCGATCTCTTTCCTACGGCTGCGTCTCAAAAGGAAGGAAGAGAACTTTGCGTTTATCTTCCACCAGCCCATTCGGTTTCCTCTGAATAATCTAGTCATTCGTAAATTTGAAAATGACTTGGAACGTATGGCGGCTTCCGGACTGCGTTACGATCGACTTTTCGAGAAACTTACAAAGAAATGAAAAAACGGCGAATCAAAGTTCAGAGTCAAGCGTGTACTTGAAACTGACGAATGAATGAAGGACTCTTTCTCTTTGAAAAATCACATCGACAGTCTTGATGCAAATGTATTGATTATTTATACATTCGTTGTTCTATCAATTTTATTTCAGTTATAGTAGTATATATATATATATTTATACTTTTGTCGAGACAATGATTGGTTTTAAAAGTGAATGATTTGAGGGAAATGAATTAAAATTATTGTCGAGGATTTAACTGATTCCGTGGAGTAACAAGTAATCGATATTTTAATTATAGATAAAAAGAACCTTCGATAATAAAAATGGAAAAGTCTTGATATAACAAAATTGGACACAGTTGATACGAAATAAAAAAAGTTAAAAGTGAGAATTGAAAGGGGAGAAAGAAGCCAGTTAATTGAATTAGAAACTAAACATTTAAATTAGAATATATAATTCTATTCGTTTTTAAGAAAATTTATTTCTAGTCGGTACACTTATAGCGTTTGCGATTTTTTTATTATTTGTTATATATGATGATTCATGAAAATTATGACACTTGTGATTATAGTACCTATTTATTCATATAAAAATTTACAATCTATTTATTACTCTATCTATATTCCAATAATCAATATCTAAGCTATGTTAGGTTAATTAGTTATCGATACTACGAATATAGAATAGAATATATTATTCAAGATATACGCATTAATAATACTTTATTAATAATAATTTTGATATACATTTTATATCATATATTTATTATCTGATATTGATAATTTAATCTAATACACCGT
>NW_017259187.1:209304-220929 GCF_001594045.1 Atta colombica
ATTGAACGTGAAAATGCTACGTAACAACGAGTGGAGATTTTATATAAAAAAATATTAAATATTTACTTTTTATTAAAGAATATTTTATTATTTCTTGTTTTAATAATGACATGAAATAATGTGTACTGCAAAATCGTGCAAGTCTTAGGAATGTTTGATTTAGAAAAAAATTTGGAAACAGTCAAAGGATTCTTGTAGTTTACTAATGTCACTATCATCGCGGATTTAATTGAAAAGTCACGTGTTCCGCTAATTATGGATAGTGTTCAATCGATCGTAACGTGCCCAAAGGTAGTTAGTTGAATTATGATAGCGTCTCATGACTTCCTCGCGGAAGAAAACGATGGAAGACGATGGTAGACAGGAAAAACAGGCAATGATCAGGAAAACCGGTTGGTCGCGGTCAGCACGGAGATAAAGAAACGGAGGAAAAGGAAGAGGTGGAGGACGAGTGGGCGAGGGAGACTCGGAACGAGGTAAAAATTGATTCGGCAGGTGAAACCTCCGGCTCTGTTCTCTGTTGATTTAAGCAACGTACCGGCTGCCTCGTGCTCTATAATCATGATGAGCAGTCCGTTATTACTCCGCCGCCAGTGCCTATCTCTTCTCGGTCCTTCTTCTCGGTTCGCTTCCTCCTTCTCTCCACTTCCTCGCCATCTCTTCATCCTCTGGTTTCGTTGTTCGTCTTATTGTTTTCTCTTTCTCTTTCATCCTTTTACTCTCGCTTATTTCTCACTGTTCCCTTCGTCTTCCTCTTTGTCCCTCTTCGCTCGTCGTACCAACACGGTGGACCAGCTCCACCTTCCTTCTTTCTTCACCGGTCCACCACGATGGTCCCGATGCCACGGTAACGAGGATAACGAGGATCTCTCTAAGACCGCAAATAATAAATGCTTTCCTGCGCCTCGTAACATCATAAAATTTCTCCCAGCGCTGCCGAGTTTACCGCGTGTCCGCGCGGTTTTCCCAGAGAGCCATAAGCTGAACGTCCGAGGAAATTGGCGCGTTATTCGTTGCAGGGACTTGCTGTGTTGTAAGAAGCCGCGCAGTCGTGATTGACCGTTGGAATTCCGTTCGCGGAGGGTTCGATGAGATAGAGACCGTAAAGAAAATAGTAAGAAGTCGACACGACCGATTGGCAAAGCATCGATCGCCGTGGCACCGAGGCCGCCCTGAAAGGTTCCTTAGGAATGACTACACAAAAAAAGATGACGATACTTTAGAATATTAAATGTAATTAGTACTTATCGTCGATAAATACTAATTAATAAACATACTAAAAAAAATAATGTACTATAAATATAATAAATGTATATAAATAATATAAATATATATAAATATAATATACTATTTATTATACCAAGTATAATAAATCGATAAGTTATCGATTTATTAGAACGCAGAAATTATGTTACATGCTTACTTTAGAATTTACAACTTATATTTCAGAAAAGAATATTAATCCTTTATCGATGATTTGAAGAAATAAATTATCGATTTTTATTCGATCGATATTTTATCGATCGATTATTAGAAAGTTTGATAAATTAGATAATATTTAGGTAAAAATTTGACTAAATAAATAATTTGACTAAATTAGACGATATTGGATATCGATGCAAAGATATTTATAGGAACAAAAGCATGAATGTTTAAAGTAATTACAATTTCCATTACGGGATGAGTGATTAGCATCCGAAATTTCAACGCAAAATGGTATGAAGCAGCGCACCAGATGCCATTAGATTCCACAAATTCATCCCTCTTATCTCTCATCCCTCCTACTCTGGGCCAGTCGTGGATCTCGTAATTTCGCTCCTCTCTAGGATCTCTCGGATTCGGATCCAATTCGATCGGCTTTGGTGCGACTCTAGAGATACGAGTGAATAGAATTTCCTAAATGGGTATTTTGAACTCATGCTGTTTACGGTGAGATAAAAGCGAGGTTGATGCGTGTAAACGGAACGAGCCATACCGCCCATTTACATTAGCCCACGACAGAAATACGTCGCTCGAGGATTAAATATCGCTCGTATCTCTAGTCACGCGTGCGTACATACTTTTTTTTTTGTTTATGTGTAACCTTTTACAACGTCTAACGCCTCCCTCTATCTGTCAGCCCGTTACGTCGGCGTCATTTTTTTCCTCCACGATCTCTCTGTCGCGCGCTATGTTTATTCAAATGAGAGACATGTAATTCGGCAATTCACCGCCTGGCTCGTCGCGCACATGTGTATAGTCACATGATGCTTCGTGTTGTGCGTCCAGGAATTTCATCCTGGAACTCGGCCCTTCTTGCTTATCCACTCTGTTATAAATGAGGAGTTATAACGAAGTCTTTTCTGAAAACTAGGTCGATTCTTAAATATCTTTATGACATATAATATTATACTTAACGTTTATAAATATTTCAAACATGGAGTTTAGATTCAAATGTTTTTAAGGATGGATCTTTTGACAAACTTAAATTGAGTTTTCTAGTGAAAATTCACAGGAATAGAAAGATATTTTACGTTGAAAAGAAATGAGAAATTTTCTTTCTCATTTCTTTTCAACAGAAAATGAATTCAAGAAAACTGTGACTATTTTCGAAATAAATAATATCTAAAAATTTTAATTGAAAATTTAGCTTATTTTTATATTATTATTAATGTAAAAAGTTCGATAATAAGGAGATTGATTTGAAAAAAAAATAATATTTAATTTTAATATTCAATATTTTCAAAATTAGAAGTTTACAATATCTCTTCACTTCTTATCTATCCGCGTCCAATCTCATGCGTTGTGAATTTAGTACCCTATTTTCTCATCGTAAATGCGAATTTTTCTTTAACGAAAAACTCTCGGATGTTCTCTGGGCATCTAAATTTTTAATTTCGCAGTCCCCAGTACGCGATCCCTCCCGCGGGATTGATTTTCTCGGCGTGAGAGTCGAGAGAGAGCCGATGAGACAACGGACGACGGGCGGCATTGCAGTTTCGCGAATAAATCGCGCTCTTTCATTCATTAGATTCGTTTTCGGCTCGAAACAGATAAGCGCGATATATTCTGTGAGCAAGGAAGATCGCAACAGTGATTCCGGTGCCGTTTGCGCTTATGCGAGTTAAATTGCACCGTGGCGCTATACTGGCCATGAGTTATAGCACTATGAAGCAAAAATAAACGTCTCCTGGCTTAGTTACTTGCCAACTAACTGTGCCAAGCGAAATATTCAAAGCAAACTGCCAAGATATTTAGTATGTAAGGTATAGTATTACACGGAACTTTTTGAAAAGTTCGCGTCACTTGTGTTTCATTATTTTCTCTCGGATAATTAGTATTTTTCTCGTGCACTCTGGCAAATAGCCAGAGTTTATCGAATCAACGCATTTCTTAAGTACGTTTGGTTAGCATATAAAATATTAAAATTTCGCCGTCGGTTTCGTGACTATCGTGGCACTCGAGCAGGAACTACAGCTGAAAGTAGGTCGAAGTAGACCGCAAAGTGAACGAGGTGGAAGTCTTAACAGAAACCGTCAAGATGATGTAGGGCTTCAACGAAGTTTGTCCTACTCGTTTCGCTAAATTTCAGTTGTAGTTAGCATTGATATTGCCAGGCGATGGATATTACTTGCATTAAGCAGATGACATTGATCTCGTGAATATAATACTTTTGGATTTGCGATTTGTCTTGTTTAATTTAATAAAGTTACCAAATCATTGGCGTGTGTCAGCAAAAGTTTTTATTACTTCTAAATTTTAATTTTATATGATATTTTGTTAAATAAAATTAATGATAAAAAATGGTAATTGAAAGCAGACATTGCAAAAAAATGTACAATGGACTAAATATACTTTGTAACTATTAAAATTTATATACGCTAACAATAACTGCGGTGTTTGCTCTCGGTTGTCTTTTTTATTATTAATTTTATTTTAAATATTGAAAGCCTGAGAATTATTTTTATTTATTGCATGATATTTTTTTGTTGGGAAATATATTAGGTAATATACATACGACCTTCTTATAATTTTTAATTTAAAGTCGACGTTATTTCAATTCTTTCGTATGTGCATTCATATATCATTGTAACAGACACGAATTCATTGATGATAAAAACGAATTTTACGAGGTGAAATACAAAATTAACACGTTGTCTGGAATAACATAGGGCCGAAGATGATGATAAAAACGTGTAGAATTATTTGCCAATGTAAAAGTAATTACCACCGGCTGTAACACACGAGCATACAACTTTGTCACGCGGCCAATCCGGTTTTCATAATCGCAGCACGCTTCCTCATAAATTTACCGGCACTATATCATCAGAAAATATCGCTCCCTTGCTACGTTGTGTTCGGTAAGAGTGGATGCTTTTTTAAATTTTACGACGGAGTAACGTCGGGTACGATCGACACGCGTCGAGAAGCAAAGGAAATCAAGCGCCAAGGAGAAAATACGAAAACTAGCGGGAGACGAACAGAAAGAAAAACAAGACCCGCGATAAAAAGCCATCAAAAGTTTCACTTTGCAATTACGGACGCGAAAAGCAAGCAAAATCACGGACGGTTCGTGAACTACATTTTCCATGGATATTTTTTATTTCTTAGTATAATATTCGTACAAAAGGGGGATTATGATTATCGTTCTCGTTTATCAAAATTTGTGTTACAATCTTAGCCACAAGAGCGTGCACGATAAATGTAAATAGAATCGTTAAACGGTAATAATATTACATCCAGCAGGTGAAATTCATCCGTCTCGATCACTTCGCGGCATTATTGAGTTTTATCTTTCCATAATTTGAACGGAGTCAAATAAGAGTAATGAAAAAAGAAAATAATACTGAGAAGAGAGACCGGAAGAAGAGTACCACGAAGCATCTCATAACGAGAGAGATGCGAAACGGTTTCTCTGTAATTTTATTACTGAGTAAATAAATTATGATTCATTATATTGGCGCATCCTAATAATCGCATGCGGATTAATCTTGCGTGACAAATCAAGGTAACACGTAAATATGGATTATTTAATAGCTGGAAAATTAGCTAGATTGTAAATAAGAGCTATAGGATGTCTTAGAACCGCCGACTTCAATTTTAATAATAATTTCTTTAGCGAATATGAGAAGGTAATTTTTGCTTAATTAAGATTTTCAGGATTAATGTTTCTCAGCTGAGAATGAAAATTTATGACAAGCTAAACTTCTAGTATATACTAAACTAACCGATTAAATCCATATATTTGTTTAAACATAAATATATATTATTATAAAGATAATTTATAATTTTATATATTTAATTATCGAAATATTTAACATTGAAAAATTGCAATAAATCAAATCAGTTTCTCTTGAATTACTAATAACGAGAAAAACTCATTACAAGATATTTGATGGAAAATGTAATCTTGTGAAATATTATTCGATAATTTTAGAGGTACATTATATTTACAAATTGATAAATTACAACAACTGACATTTATCAAGATGATCGCGTATCGACAGTATGAGAAGGTATAGCGATGAGGAGGAGGAAAAGGAAAAGGTGGAGCATTATCATGGAAGGAGACGAAGGAGACGTAAAGAAGACTAGCGGGTGGCATCTCTTCGAACGGGAGAGGCCCGAGAGATAGAAGGGGATGCCACGGAGAGCAGTTTGGCCCTGTAATTACGGACAAACAGGGGGGAAGCGGCGGCAGGGAAAGAGGGGGATGAAGGGGGACCAGGGGCGACGGGGTGGGGCGCAGCGCGAGGAACCCTATAATCTTGGTGGGACCGCCCCTTGTTTGCTTGTATAATTACCCCGTGGCCCTCCTTCGATGGGGCCCCGATCCCGGGGCCCCGGTTCCAATCCGTCGGCCCGTTCGTCATTTCGTTCGTTCCGTGCTCGGCCATAATGCCGATATCATTACCTAATGCACCGCGCGCATGCATTCGTGCTGCATGTTGCTCGTGCCCGCTGCCCGTGGCTGCTCTCGAGTCTTGGCCTCACGATATGCTCTCCGTTCGCCTTCTTCTCCGCCGCGCCGGGAGTAAACTCCTTCCTTCCCGCCTCCCCCTCGCATCCCCTCGCTGCCTCTTTGCTGCCTCGCTCGACGATTTCTCAGGATTGACGTAATTGGCTTATTTGCATTGTTCCGTCTGTGTGCCTCTCCCCTATAATGTGCACGATGGATCATTTGTGAGCGAATCAGGAGGCCTGGGAGCAACTCTTGCCTTCGGTGTGGCTGCTATAGAAAAGTGCACTTCGCGAGTATTCCAGAGTTTGAACGTGAAATAGACAGAATTGAGATTCCTAAAAGCATTCTTGCGCGTGACTTTTTTTTTAGAGGTCTCTATTAAGAGTAATTTTATGATTTCTCTACGTGCGACAAGCGTTGTAGATTCGAGCGATGTTTGCGTAAAAAATTGGGTCTTAAACATTTCATGCGAATTCACTTATGTCTGGATATAAATAGATCATTGTCCATTGTCGGAATATTCGTCGGCGAGTCACGAGGTAAACACTAAATCCGACAGTTATGTCCTCTCCTTTTTACAAAAGCGAGTAATATGAAACGCGATATGGTGGAAGTAACAAGGCTCAATTACCTGCGGATGTCTATCGTTTTGTGCCAACTCGATGCAACACCGAAATTACGGGAAGCCATTTATCTCTCGGTTATGAAATTTTTACGAGAATGTTCCCAGGCCACTGTATACCCCGTGAAAGTTTTGCCAGCGTAAATATAACTATGATAAAAATATATTGAAATACATTTTTCGATCATATATAGGTGTACATATAAAAAAAAATGAGAATACATTCACCGAATCATGTTTATTTGGTTCTCATCGAAGTAGGCACACCCATCGAAACGTTTAATCTTGCAATAATTTTAATGCAAGCTATTTCTCTGAATTTATGGACCGACGCTAGCCAAGATGATATTAAAATAAACCATTACTCGCGAAATGAATATGAACGAACGGCTAAATTATTTCTTAAAAGCCTTCTCTCGAACCGACCGCGCACTGAGTCGATTACATTAAATCAAATTAAGGTTCTCCTGCATTTTCATCCGCGCCCCTCATTCCCCATTCCTCCTTCTCCATTTCATTTCTCTTTACTCTTTTCGGCAGTCAGCTAGCTCGAACCCAAGGTCCATGTAACCCATTAGCAAAATAGGATAATATTTCGGTCCTCGTTCCCCATTTCGTTGGTTTCGGCAAAGCGTGCCTCACGGAATATAAAAAACTGGCCGATTACAATGTCGACAGTTTGAACGAGGAAATTATCAGTTTGCGTCGGCTTTACTGTTGAAAATGGTTGAAATAGGGTGCAAAGAATATTACTAGATTGTTGCAATAATTTTTGAGGCACACCGTTATTTTAACTTGGCACATTATTTATTCAATTTCCACGATACATATAAATTTAATTTCAGTTAAAAAAGATTGCGACAATTCTCACTGCTAGAAAATGGATGACACTAAAATTGCATTACTTGAATTATTTTTATAATAAATTAGTTGCTTAATAACGAAACTATCACTTTGACTTACAATTAGATATATATTGTATTCAATTTCTAGTGTGGTAAATATTATTATACAGGAAGCCCATAAGACATTGTGGTTGAACAAAACACAATATTTGAACAAGACACATAATGTCTGAACAAAACAGTGTCTGAATAAGACAGTATCTGAACAAGACACATAGTGTCTGAACAAGAGACATTTTATTTAACTTATTTATGTAGATATAATTTGATGATTTATATATAAATTGTATATAATCATTTGTAGATGTATAATAAATATATTTTAGAGATCGAAGAATTACATCTAAAAATAATCAATTACATTTCATGAATACCACGGAAAAGACAATTTCGCTAAAATATCCAAAGCTAAAATAAAAATACTGATTTAAAAATAATTTTGTTAAACTATCCAAATAATTATATAGTAAATAAGTATTATACTATTGAAGTTGAATGCTAGAATGTCAAAACTTTTTGTAGTATTCCTTATCATGCTTCAGTTTCCTACGTAATTACTTTAATGGTTCAATAAAAGTTATTTTCGGATCTAGCAAATTTTTTAAACACTTCAATAAACTCGTTCTTTCCGAATATATTTAAAAGTAAAATTAAATTGATAATTTTTGCTACAATTAAAATTCGCAGAATGATTATATATAAAATAGCTGTTAAACGATACTTAAGTATCGTTTAATTCAATATGGTCACTAGTTGAAGGAATGAGATGTGTCGGCGCCGGGCATTGTCGCGTATGTCGTTGCAGATCGAGCTCTCTCGATATTCTTTTCTCCGTTCTCTTTTTTATTCTTTGTTACTCTCTTCCGGTTACTCTCTTCCGAAGCTCTCTAAGAATGGACGGCACGTATGTAGGTCGCTCTTTTCGTGCACGAACGATGTTGATCGTTCGGTCAAAGCAGCATCACGTTAACGCTCCGCGTTGCACAGACACGCGCTTTAACGAGGCGCTGACGTGTCGCTCGGGGGTTGTAATTCACGGGGTGTAAGCCGACATGCCGTCACCCAGACACCCGCGAGAGAACACCCTGCGGCACGTTGGGCCATGGAAATACGCGAACACCCATCTACTCCTTTCTCCCGCCGCACTACTCCGTGGTATGCTTTTGATGTCGAAATGCACCATGCCGTTCTTCTAACAACTTCTGTTTTATCCTCTTACGGTGAGCCGTCGCGGCATCAGAGTGAACTTCACTTCGTTGCAAAAAAAGACTTCGTCTTTGACGTTGGTTGCGAAAGAATTATAATTTCGATTTGCCAATTTCTCTCTCTTTCCAAGAGTAAATTTGAAAAATTTTCATCTATTGTAAGAGACTAATCTGGGAGATTTTTCTCTTCTTTTTTTACGTATATTACCTAGTATTTCAATTAAATTTAGATTATAAATATTTGTACTGCAATTTGCTGAAATCAATCACTTCGTTTATTCTATTTATTGAAATATTTGTAGTAGATGGAAAATACTACGTATCGTAAGCCAGATGCGAATTCGATCGCTTTAATTCTTAGCCGTTAAAACGATTATTTTTACGATCTATGATTACAGCGATGGATTGTGATAATTTTTAAGAAGGGGGGGGGGGGTCTCGGAAACACCCCCTTTACACACGCAGCACAATTACACAGAGGAAGACTTTATTTATGACGTCTCGTTCTCCCTCGCAATTATCAGTGCAGAGATAATTGCGCAATCGTTTGGAAAATCTGAACTATGCTGCGTACCGGATCTATACTGCGTTCATTTATCATGTTGTATCCTTGAATTGCTATTTCTCACGACTAATTTGAGCTTCGAGAGGATGATGGAGCGAAGTGTAAAAAAGAAAATAAACTTTTTGGAGAATAACAAATATAACACAGATTGTGTTCATAGTGCGTCAGCCATGTCAAAGTTGACGCAAGGGCCGTAAAACGTCTTCTCTTCCCAAGCAGCCGGTCTTAAGCTCTTGGATTATCTCCATACGTCAGTTACTCGTTTTCGAATCATATTCGCGACTTCTTCTTTCTTTCTCTATGGCATAAATTACCACTCTTTAATCCACCAGTAAGAACGCTCGCGTTAAACCATAAAAAATCATCCCACTGATGCGCACTTCTTCAGATTCGAGATTAGCATGGCGACGTTGTTCTTCGTTCCTAGTATTTCTCGAATTCATTGGGTATCGCGATAAAGTGTTCCCGGCGTGCGGCAGCTTTGTTTTATTCAGTTTGACAAATCGAGGAACAAACAACTATTTTCTACTTTGACGTGAGCGGAAAAAGTGAATAGATATTCGTATTAAAGTAGGAACTCATGTTCTCGGCAAGTTTTTATTCTGATGAAATACGGAGCGAGATTTACAACAAAGAATAAAGAAGTAATCATTCCTCTTTCATACTATCGTCCCTTGTAATTTTAGCTCTCGTACGACCTGCGCAAGTCTGACGGAAATACGCGTAACCAGTACCCCATTATATTTAGTGAACTGGAAGTCATAAAGCATACTGCTGTTTCGTTGAGAGAGATTATTTTAATCTTCTTAAATCATGGTAGCTGAAACATTTAGAAGCTGATCCACTGCTTTTCATGTTTAGATGGAATTTATTGTACCTCTCATCCATGATTTTCGTTGTGTCAGAAAACAAAATACTATAAAATGTTATTATCGTAATTTAAAAAAAATTAATATACCCTACATTAATTGAATTGATTAATTTCAATTTATTACTTGTGTTCTTTTTTTTTGTTGTCAGATTTTTAATATTGCCAGCTTACTGCTTTGTAAATTTACATGAAATTTTATCAGGTTTTTTTTTATTAATACTGTGATATTTATTTATCTCTTTATATTTAACTGTTATAAAAAAGGAAAAATAACGTGATTCTTCTTAAACGCTGAAAGATGTCATAAGAGATAATTATTGTTAGTCTATATTGCTCTATTGATTTAACAAATTTTTCGTTAAAAATATACATGTTAAGAGTCTAGTGTGAAAACGATTGATTTAATCGCTATATAAACACACTTCCAAGAAAATGATATGGTTTCCTTCTTCGACGTCTTTTAATCCACGTTATGTATGACAGAAAGAAACAGGCGTGCAGGAAATAGGGGGGACACGAAGAGGAAACGGCGAAAAGCGAAGGAAAGAATCACTCTCCGGCGCGTCTGCCGGGATATCCATGGGGATTAGTGTGGCGACGTTGTTCTACGTTCGGGACACGGTTTGGGCGACGAGGGGAGAATGCGTGGGCGTTATGGCGAAAAGCCAGCGCCAGACAGCCACTTCGTTTTCTCCCCCGATGCCAACAGACAAATCGGACTGTATGCGACATCGTCCATTCGCGTTCTCGGTATTCGTGCTCGCCTCGTGGTTTTGTATTCGTGTTGCATGTACACGGCAGCGCGCGTACACGCGTCCTCCGGTCTCGTCTCCAACCCAATGTTCGCGAGCGCGCACTGGGATAGTCGGCACATTCGAGGGATATGTAAGATTCCAACCGCCCACGTCACGACAAATTGTTGCTCAGCTGATCGACCGACCTACCGGCGCTCTTGGTAAAACTTTAAATCTTCCTCTTCTTTCTTTCATTTCCTTCTTTCCTCCTCTGTTCTTTTTTTCTTCCCGACATCCTTTTTTTGCCGGATGCGTGACAGGCCGATACATATTCGTACAAAGGCGCTGAAGAAAGAAAAAAAGGAGAGGAAAGAGAGGGGGAGAGGAGAGAGAGAGAGAGAAATCGTTATTTATTATGCGTTTTAAAATCGTGCGAAGAAACAATGCAAAATTAAACAACAGAATAAGAGATAGATATTAAAACTAAATGCCTAAATTAGAGTTACAAAAGTAAGAACAGAAATAAAGTACAAAAAATAAAAAGATGTAAAAAATAGAAAAAAATGAGAATTGAGAAAAAAAACATGCTAATAACATACTAGTAACATGCGGACTTAAAATGTAACTTATAATAACAGAAGAACATGGTTATAGGATACAAAGTACAAGTTATAAGTTGAGTTTAATAAATGATTGTACAATTTACTTTTAAGTCACGTGGATAGAGAGAGAGAGAGAGAGAGAGAGAGAGAGAGAGAGAGAGAGAGAGAGAGAGAGAGAGA
>NW_017259187.1:221029-248243 GCF_001594045.1 Atta colombica
GTCTCGTGAGATGTTTTTTTTCAAAAGAGAGAGAAAGAAAAAGATGCGCGCGAGTGATTCATACTTTCGTGCGGCGGATGTAATGACAGTCTTGGCGGCAAATTGCCGGGCCCTGGCAGCAGCTCGTTCGGATGATTTATCAAACATCGCGTAACCACCCGTGCGCTGCGATCGTCGCGAAGATGATCAGTACGCGCGTAATAACAACTGAATTAATCAATTCGGACGAGAATGATCTCCGCAATGAGAGGGGAATCTCGTTGTAGTTGCTTCTTGTTGTCATCGTCGTCATCGTCGTCTTTGTCTTGCCGTCTTATTCTACCACGTTCGTTTCTTCGATCCGCATTTGACCGATTTTTCTGTGGAAGACGACGGACTACTTCGAATCGACACTCCGTGACGCGTCGACACACCGGGAAATCTCTGTTTCCGACAATCTCATCCGACGGGAGAGCGGAACTAAGAAGTTTCCGCACGGCCGCTGCTTTCGCTCTCGATCCTCTTTCTGTCTTTCTCTTCCTCTTTCTCTCTTTTCTCCATTCCTGTTTCTTCGAACTGGTTTTTCGCAATGTCGATCCGATCGAGTGCGCGACCACTGTCTACCTTCATCCATGTCTCTTTTTCCGCACAGCACTAGTTTCTTCCTCGGATCTTTCGCGTTCTCTTCTTTCCGCGTTTATTCTTAAATCGTGGAAAGCAATCACCGAATGAAGCAACCGGATCGTAGCCGATTCATAGAGAGCAGTCGATACGAATAGAACATCTTCCGAGTATCCTACGTATCGCATGAGCTGCAAAAAGCATCTTTTGAAGTTTCTTCGCCGCAAAGGATACCGGAAGGGGGTCGTCCATTGATTTAATGGGTGCACCTCCGGTGCCGCGGTTTAAACGCCACATCAAACCGCCCTTCCTTCCTCTTTCTCTCTCTCTCTCTCTCTCTCTCTCTCTCTCTCTCTCTCTCTCTCTCTCTCTCGATCCTCTTCTTCCCGTCGCTAACTTCGAACTGACTTCATCCCATAAATGACCCCTACGCGCGCGCTATCGTGCCTGCACGAGCGCTATCGCTTCGCTGCCAGTTCTCGTAAGAGCTCGTTTCTCTCTCGAAAACCACGTCAAAGTTTTAAGTGAGGCGCCGAGGCTGAGATATCTTTGCACATCCCGCTACCGCGGCCGATCTTCATGGTCCCTGTGCTACTACATTGCACATTGTTATCTCTATTAGTCGAATTGTGAGTTACGGACTCGTAAATTCTTTTATCAAGATACTTTCAAATTCCGCGATTATTAAAACTGTTTGTTATTTCAATTGGAAATAATTGATGCTTACTATAGAGTTTAATGGGATGCTTACTAAGATTTACAATTATATTGTAAGCTATTGAAATCTCAATCTGTAATTAAAATAATTTCTTTGTGTATCATTAAAACTTTTAATTTTTTAATTATTTATTTATTTAAAGAAATTGTAATTTTATAAATAATTTTTTGGGAACATTATAACATTTTTTTTTGTGTGGTGAGAAAAATTATTAAAGCAAAAATACAAATAATAAAAATGTAAGAAGAGAATGAACTATTATTAACAAATATATTAATTATATTTTTTATATTTTAAACTAAACTATAAAATATAAAAAAAATAAAATGATAAAATTTTTTATATTTATCAGTTATACTTTACATTAAAAATGAACATATAAACGTTTCCATTATTATACTTGCGCAATGATTACCGCGCTGACTTCTACTTTCTCTTTTATTTGTGATCTTTATATTGTTAAATATTAAGGAACCTTTCGATATTAATTGTTATTCTTATTATTGTAAAAATGATAAAATGCATAATAATTTGTCCATTTAATAGTTACCTTTATATTGGTCCATCGCACAAATACATACAAAAAAACATTATTTTTGATTATATTATTTGTACGAAAGTAATTGGTATAAAAGCACTTAAAGTTGCGTGTGACAATGGAACAGTGGATTATCTGATTTTTAACAAATTTAAATTTTTATCGCGTACATACTTTGACCTTTTTATTAATTAAATGTTGGAGAAAATATGTGTCTCATTATTTCGTATGATGTCCCTTATGGGTGTACAATTATTGATTGACATATATACATACATATGTGGCAGTTTATATACGTACATGTGTAGAGAAATGTAAAACATAAAACTTTACAACGGATTACATCCGTCTAGGTTGATACTTTTTTTTTTCATGGAACTATCTAAGCTAGACTCGCATTTACCAGCGATATAAAATGTGTTATCATGGTCTGTGCAAACATAGAACGGCAATTACAATTAAGTCGGGGCTAGTGATAAGCCTTGCGTGAATGCGTGACACGCTCGATATAGTTGTTGACATTTTGCTGTGTACACGGACACGACTGTTAGTGAATGCAATGTGGCACGAAGAAACTCTCAAATATGTTTTCTACGAAATCGTGTGGGACGATAGGGAGCTGCGGTTTTGCGTCGAATGATATGAGATAGCTCCCCGACGTCTAATTAGTAAAGTAAGCTATTAATATTGATACGTCATTTAATCTATCACGCGATTGAAAGTTCACTTTGTTGTCGGTATCTATGAAAATTACAGCTAGAAAAGAAAATAAATGTCAGTCGCTGACTGGCGTTATAACAAACATTTTTAGCCGAGCATCCCTATTGTCCGTTTTAAATCGAGCTACTATCGGCGGTCGCAACAGCGAGCCGCCGATAAAATCGTGTTCGGTAATTTTTCATCAAACAATGGACACCTTTCGGCCGTCCTGCTCAAACATACGTCACAGGCTTCAACGAAGTGAAAACATAATTTATCGGCGATTGTGTATAACTCATGAATTTATTCAACGTGGTTGCGCGAGCGCGCAGCGACATTTCGGCTAGGTTAGCAATTCCGATAAAACGTTTGCCGTATCTCATTTTGATCGAATTATCTTCTCCGCATTGAAACGCGGTGATATATCAAGCGCGTGGAATCATTCGGCGACATTGTGAATGAGGTCGTGTGCTGTTTCCAATTTAAAATAATCGCGTCGGTCTTGCTTGTGCAGAAATTTATCCAATATTGTACGTATAAAAGTCAAATTCTTTTTTTGTCTCTTTTCAACAGCATAAATATATTATTAATGCCACGTCCTAGATTTATGAAAAAATATGTTATGAATATATACTTCTCGATAAATCAGTATAAATTAACTTTGATCTTGGTTTAATTTATTTTTTATCTTTTTTTTTATTTTTAAAACTTTTCCTTTAAAACTCCTTTAAAACGAAAAAGATGTAGAGTAAATTAAATCTCGAGATTAAAGTTAATCTACATTGGTAGAAACAGGCATTAATTCTTTTTAAGTGTAAATAATTAACGTTGTTTATCACATTTAGTTTACTTTGATAGAGTTTATTATGGAGCTTAATTGTAAGAAAAAAGTGCTAGGAAGTTATTTAGATTAATTAGTTGTTCCCAAAATATTTTTTAGTAATTTTCTTTTTATAACAGATGTAGCGTCAACAATATAAATTATTGCGCAATGATACCGACTTGTTTGTGGCTTTTGTATAAAAATTTATATAAGCATGGTAAATACATAAATGTGTCCGGTGATGAAAGAGATAAAAGAGAGTGAAGCGGTCCGGCAGAGTTGACGCCGAGTATATCACGGTTTGTACCGCTTTTGTGTCATGGTTACATAAGAAGTTCGTATACGATGGACATTTTAATATCTCTCTCTTTCTCTCTCTCTCTCTCTCTCTCTCTCTCTCTCTCTCTCTCTCACTCACTCACTCACTCATTCACTCACTCACTCACTCACTCACTCATTCACTCACCCAGATTATTATACGCCCGAGAAAGTTGAGATCCATTTACACGGGTCAGAGGTCAAGGATGCAGTGTAGCTCTCACTCTCTCGCCCCGAGCTTCAGCTGTCGCTGCGGAAAACAATACAAATATTCCGAGGCTCCGCATCGTAACTCTTCCGGTTATACGATGATGCAGCAGTAGAAGCACGTCGACACTGAACTAACAAACCGATAAAGTCTCAATGTATCGCACATCAGAATCCGCGCCACTGTTTACGGTTTACCGCTTAGAAAGTAAATTTTGTCCAGCCGTAGTCATTATGTTGTGAGGGTTGAATACCATGGTCAAAGGTTCCCTATATCTTCGTGCATGCCTAGTGATTTTTTTTTCCCATCGAGCGTGATTGCCCGCTCGTTCCAATCAAAGACACGTCAAGTATCTTAACAAAGGGTAAGCATAATTCACGCGCATATTGGTAGCCTGATCTCCGGCTGATCGAGCTCGAGAGAAGGATGAGAGGAAGGAAAATGAGCGATAGAAGGAGAAAGATAAAAGGAGAGATAAAAGGAAAGAAGGAGAGAAATAAGTCAGTAGAAAAGAAAAGAGGCTTGAACAAGAAGGAAAGAAAAGTAGAGAAGGAGAGAGCAGCGTGAGATAACAAACCCGGAGAACTCGAAGATCTGCCAACCTTGTGAAATATGCTCCCATATATCAATGGCACGCATATCAATTGCTACTACTGCCAACTGCCATGACTATAAAGCCAAACCAACTATGTCGATTGTGGCGAATGCTACACGATTGAACGAAGAAAGGACCGAGAGGATAGAGGGGATAGGTCTACCTGCGGACTCACGGCGGGTCCTAAAGGCCTGTTACCCGATCGGCCTTTATTAGTTATAAATTTGATATGATATGTGCGGAATATGATAATGACTATCAACTTTACGAAATTGTCAAATGTCTCCTTCTCCGCATGCCTTGGTTGTATCTGTTATGCAAAGGTACACTCTGCTTCGAAAGAGATTCACTGTTCAGAAGTTTTGGCAAGATAAAGATATTAGTAGAAATTAGAGCGAGTATTACATGTATAAATCTGAATAATACTTGCTATGCTGACTTTTACTCAGTAGTTTGCTTGCTAAACTCTTTAAATCTTTCGACTTAAGAATATTGCACTACGTGCAAATAAATAATTATATTGCATTATCTCATATTTCTATAAAAATGATTTTTTAAAACATCGTACATTAAGCATTATAGAGAATATTTTAAAAAATCTTGTATCTTTTTATTTTTAAGCTAATGTGTAAAGCTTAAAATTGAATAATAAATGATCACAATAAAATAGCCCATAAACTAACACTGGATGGAAAAAATATTATATTAAATAAAAATATTGTATTAATTGTGTTAAATAAATAAAATATTGTATTAATTGTAATTAAATAGAGACGTTTCAACTCTTTTGATCACTGAAAAATTAATGAATTAAGCACGCACGCACAGGAAATATTAAACTGATAAATAATTTTTTTAGTGCGATATCACGTCGTGAAAGTTCTTGAATATATAATAATGTCTGAAAGTAAAAATTTTCAACGTACGTTTTTAATATTTGGCTGAATGCTTAATTGTAAGTGGAAAAATAAAACTGAAATATTAAATGATAACTGTAATAATACTGTAACTTTATACCTAAATTTTATTTTTCTAGTTATCGATATCTTTAAATAATACCTATAATTAAATACTTGCATCTTTCGTTTGTAAAAAATTAAATAAAATATGGAAGCGATGTCTTTTTAATGAGATTGTCATAAACCTTCTACCTGGTAATTCTATTCCAATTTATTTTCCTTCACCCTATATTTTCGCAGAGGCGTTAAATAAATTTAGCAACACACGACAGCTTCTCACTCTTTGACTCGCATCCGGATTTCTTCGAAGACATATGTCGCTTGGCACATAAATTACAACTCTTTAACCCTTTCAGCATTGCAGCAAAATGATTTCTCAGAATATAAATTCGAAAAAAATCTAATATAAACATTTGAATCTTTTTTATTTCAATTTTATGATTAATTATATATATTCAATTATTTTATAAAGTTATAAATATTTTTATTTTTATATGAATTTTATAAAAATTAGCTTTGATCTTTAATCTGTTTAATAATTCTATAGTCCTCTATATTGATTGCAAAGTTATAAAAATTTAAAACCTTTGACATATTAATATGCGTAGTGCCTTTTTCATTTCAAACGTTAGTTATAAACTCGAATGATGTTAATCCGCATTTAGCCGGAAATCGCAAAGGGGAGTCGCTCTCAATATGCTGAGCTGCAATTGACGGTTAGTCAACTTTTGAGTACCCGTTTAATTAGCGTCAACATGGTCCAGCGATAGAAAGGGTTCCTCGTAAGATCTAAAATAGGTTTTATGTGACTTGGAGCGGAAAAAGCGGAGTGAGCAGCAAATGTAAACGAAGCGAAAATATGTGGTGCTCTCAAATATTCCCGCGTTTTTTTTTTGTACATGGATTCTAGCATTGACATTAAGAGAGCAAATTTTATATCAAATGTTGAAAATGGCATTAGTATTTATTGAATTATGAAGTTTCAAATTTGTGTTTGAAAATTGGTTTTCACAATCACTCAAATAAATAGAAAAAATTATTATAAACATTGTATTTAATCTCAGATGGAACTTAATTTTAATTTAATAATTATTTATAAAAATCTGTGTACAGATAAGAAAGAGATTACAAAGATGCGCCAAAAACATCCTTTAATTTAATTTCTGTTATAGAAAGATCGACTTTAAATTGATCAAAGAATTTATAAATGAAATGAAAAACAGAGCGTTTCGGGCGTCTCTTGAGACGTATATTGTCTTATTTATGTAAAAAGGAAAATAAAGATACAGACATCTTCAAAAAGGAAAAAGAATACGATTTGCGACATTTCTTCTTTTGCATTTTGCGATAAACTCATACTTTATAATCGTAACTGCTGTAATGCATAATTATAACAATTAATTATTTCGGAGGAACTCACACATATATTATTCTTGTTCACATATACTTTTGTAATTTTCATATTAGGTCGTTATCAATCTGTTTCATCATATAATTAGAACATAAAATAATTTAATTTTCTGTGCCACAGCGCAAAAATAAACATTCTCTGTAATTAACGTTATTACTAATATTAATGCATTTATGTTTATCCTCATTGTTATTCTCGTAGCTTCCTTTGTGTAAATTTCATTTACGTTACAAACATGCTATTCTAATTGCTTTAATACACTTTAATAAATATGCGAACGTAAATTCTCGTAAAAAAATTATTTTCTGTTCTGTTGATCATACAAAAGTTTTATTCTTTATTTCTTTGTGAAAGAATTAAAAAATATCTAGCGGCAGATGCTACAATGCATAATTGTAGCGTTGTCTTGTCGATGTAGTTTGATCTGAAGGCTCACACGCGATATGCGCGCCTTGTTTCGCTTTTTGCTAGATAGTCTATGCGATACGGAGATATTTCTTCTTCCATGGGACTCATGGGGGCCGTGCCGAGTACGACGAAGAGGACGAGGAGGATGACGAGGGGGCGAGATGCACGCGAGGAGTCTCCATGCCAGTCTATGCCTTTGCGCTAGGCCCGGCCAGGCTAATGTTGTTTTTTTATATTAAAGAGAGTTGGCAGCCAGTTTGCTTTGCTCGCCTACGTCCACGGCCTCGCCTCGCCTCGCCTCGCCTCGCCTCGTCTCGGCGCAACGCGGCGCGACGCAGCGCGGCGCGGCGACCCTCCGCCTCGTGGTGGGCGGAGGTTCGACTGTGCAAAATGACTTAATGAACGGTATCTTCCACTCCGGCTCTCTAATCATTCCGGGCACTTACTTCTTGCCGTCAGCCATTTACTTTCGCAACTAGCGCTTCTTGCCACTCCTCATCCCTCGCATCCGCTGCCGATCTTTTTTCTCTCAATCCACTGACGAGATTCGATAATTACGGGAAAATCCGAGCGAGAGAACACCTACGTAGAGAATATCTTCGCTTCGATGCAGCTGGATCGCGTGCAGCTGCCTTTTTCCAGATCAGCACCCGACCTATCTCCCCATGCATTTGTTTCAATAGGGTTGATCTCTAGGAGATCTTTAATGCTCCACTGTGGGCTAAATGCTGAGTGACGATCGCGAGCGGTTTTAAAAGAGGATTTGCATATCCACGTATGTTTCGACTTGATCGAGGTTCCAGGCCGATTGCTCAAAATGAGACGCTGTGACCGAGCATTATTTATTAAAAGTTAATGCCCTTTAATGTTATATTATTCTTTGATGTAATCTCTGAATTCTGAGCACTTAATCTTTAGGATCTTGGCAAATTAGCATTTGTCGTATGGATAATGTTATGTCGTTAACAAGAAAAATTGATCGAAAGAAAAAAGTTTCCTGAGAATCATGAAAGTAAAAGTTATAATTATTAAATAAAAATGTAAATATAATGAATATTAAATAATAATTGAAAGAACGATAATTGGGTACAATAAATTTTCTTTTAAAAGGAGTTCCTAATTGGCTCCCTTCTATATTCTTTCCTTTTATTGCCCTTCCAATTAAGCTCAGAATATAGCGATCGGTTTCAACCTAATATTTTTCTTGGAAAGAAAGAAGTTATAAAAATAGTTTGCGTGGTTATTTCATCGCACAATCTTTCTATAAACGATAGAAGATTATATAATACTGAAAGATATTTTTCTAAAATTATATTTATTATCTTATATTAGCTTTATGCAATAATTAATATTATATGTTAATTATATGTTTCTTACCATAAGAAACATATTAATAATCAATTACTCAAAATATATGTCAATGTCAGCAAACACAAGTTATTCATGTAAAATATATTAAAAGGAATAAATTTACAATATATTTTGACTTTGGATCATCTTCAATATAGTACTAACAGTCAGTGATCTATTCTGAGTAAATGATTTATTTCTTGATGTATCTTTTTTTATTATATATTATTGAAATTAATAATAAGAAGATATAATGTATGAAATATCAAATTCTTTAATTAAAGATTTTGACAATTATTAATATCAAACTTGGATCTTTGAGAAAAAACAAATCCAAGTTCTTAACGTAAGGTGAGGTCGCAGCTCACACCTCGGGAATGAACTAAATTACGAGCATCCGACGTATCGTCTCTCTCGTACATGCAAAAACTGATTGGTGCGAGGAACGGGCAAGCTTGGCCTGTCGGCTGCCTCGTTACTACGAGGCAACGACTCGTAGCGCAGGATACAGTTGCAAATTGAAACTCGTCCGAGAGAGAGAGAGAGAGAGAGAGAGAGAGAGAGAGAGAGAGAGAGAGAGAGAGAGCTGGCGACCCTCTCGACGGGTTGGGAGGCAGGAAAAAAATGCGGAGGGACAATCGTCGGCTCCGGACAGACTCATAACTTATAAATTAGATTCATGTCGTCGGCGGGAAGCGTGTGCCTGTGTGTCGACGTGTCGACGTATAGCCTGAGGTCCGCGCGCGGTCCGGCAAATATATATTATGACGCCGCGGTCCGCATTCTTTGCGAAACGCAATAACACCTCCCTGTCTCTCTTTCTGCCCTCTTCTGTTCCCCGGTTGTAATGGTCGCTTCTTCGTTTCCTTCACGAAAGCGTATACAAGTATTCACGCACCTGCACACACGAGCTCCTGCGCGCGCTATCATGCCACTCGGACAGGCCTTCAGCAATCTCTCGCGTATATAGTAGCTGTAAACGCAGCGAGGGGAGGTATTAATATTGCATTCGGGACCATCTGGCGACACGGCGGGTTATTAAAATGTAAACTTCATTATCATTCCCCCGCTGTAATTACATTTTTTTCACCTTCGCCCGCCTTCTCACGCCCCCGTATCCTCGTCGTCGTCTCTCGACGGGCGCGCGCGTTCTCGGCAGTTGCATTAGCGAGATCTCATTTCGATGGAAAAAAGGGGTGGAACGAGTGAGAGGAGAATCGTTTCTCCCGGGCGTTCGTCTCATTCGAATTCCGAATTTTCCATTTCGATTTCGAGGTTTTCTTTCATACGCTTTTTGTGCTCGACCAGTATTCGTGCGCGCGTCTGCTCGAACAGAGCGAATTTCTTGAGAGCTTCCGGCCAGAGTCCCTCTCTGCTCTTTCGATCTACATTTGCTTTTGGAGATTCGATGGACTTTTCAAATTATCTTGTCGATGTAATTCGCTAGATCCGTACTGCGCGTTGTCGAGAGGTTCTTCGATATCGCTGATTAAATTGCCGATGTTAGGTATCTATCCGCGTTCGAATTGCTGTTTTACGTCTCGCGTTCCTCTTTTAATCCATTGCTAAGGAAAGCTGAAAAATTTTATGTATATAGAACGCATCAAACGACGTTCGCTTGCTCTTATAATTACTAGGAGTAGAAATTTTGCATTAATTCTGTTTTGGATGTGCGGACGTTGAAAAACATGGAATTATTTAAGTTAAAAATTAAGATACAATTTCAGATTTAACCAGGTTCTTTAATGTTTAATAAAAGTTAAAAAGTTAGGAAAAAAAATTAAATGTTTAACATTAACAAACAATTAAAACTGGACATCTATAATTAAAAGAAGATGTGCAATATTCGATATAAACTTATTTAGAAGTTAATATAGAGTTACTTTTCAGAGTTACTTGCCGAACTTCTCTCTTTCGTGGATATGAAAGATAAATAATAAAATAAGTTGCGGCTCTTGTCCTGGGATGTTTTCATTTAAAAATATACGTATATAGGCATTAATTATATTATTATGACAGTTTGATTCATTTATTTGCACTTCGTAATGCAAAAGATTCAACTTTAATCTGAAAACACACGCTTGTACATGCAAGATACAGAGACATCATACTATAATTAAAATTGCAGTGATTTTCACGAGTGATAATTGCGCTTTCGACGGAAATAACGTGCCTTCGTCATTTCACGGGTGCAATTTTCCGACGAGATTAACCGGTGATCTGACACTAAATATCGTAAGCGACTCGAGATATCGCTTAATGCCCCGATAACGACGATCATCCAACTAAACACGCCATCCATCTCCATTGGATCATTATTCAAATTTTTATTAATATTCCAATTTCCACATATACACGCAATCCTCAATCACTCATTAGCGTATCTCGCAGGCTTATATCCTGTTACGCAATCGCAAAGTATCTCCGGCGCGGCGACGGGTCTGACTGATGACCCTCGATGCAGCTTCGATCGACAAATGAAATCAGAGAGCAAAACGCGGTTTATCTCGCAACAATCGTGTGGGTGGCATGGCACGGCAATCGCGAGCGGATAATTGCACGCAAATTACCTTTTACGATCTATCGCGCCGATCCGTCGCAATAATCGGCCGTGGCGGCGACGGCAACGATCGCATGGGGACCGCAATAATAAAAAGGCTATTTTAATGTCGGTCAATAAATCGCGAATCGTAATTGATAGCGGACGGGTGACAATGCTTACGGAAAGCTGTCGGTCGAAAGGCCCGCGTTTGGGATGACACATTCGGCCACACGCAGGAAGTCTATATTGATGCAAGGACGCGGAAACACAAGGACATGGTTTCAGGACTGTTCCGCGAGCACACGATAACAATGGCCGACTGTACGCCGCCGTCTGCAACAATGCCTCTGTCTCGACGGAGCCACTTCGGTTAATTAATTGCCCGGCTCTCTTTGTTGACGAGCGTGTGCGGGCCGCGGATCCCCATATTCGGCGGCTTTCTGCCTGAATTAATTAATGGCGATCTGGTCGGCGCGCGAAAAATCTCTAATTTCGGTGAGCAGAGAAGAGCGCGCAGCCGGAACGAAATAAAAGGCGCGTCGAACCAGAATGATTAAATTAAAAATGTCATATGGAATATTATTTAAAATATACGTCTCTATAATATAATTATCTTTTTGATTTAAATATCGAGATTTTTGCAAAAGAGCGCAGCATAAATTCTTGAAATACGCTATGCCGTATCGAGTAATAAACGAATGAATCGCGTACAATAATTGTAGTATTGCCAATGCCACTCGCGATGGAAAGTTAAAATATGTAATGCGTTTGTTTGTTTTCCGCAGCGATGCGTAACTGCATCGCTATCGAATTGCGTTATGACTGATGTTACGAGTAAACTTTGTAAGTAAAAAGATAACCATTAAGAGCAACGGTATAATGCAGTTTCGTGATGCTTTTATGTTGGAAATTTTGATAATAATAATATTTAAATATATAATTGATTAAAATGTTTTTGCCGCACATATAGTTTTAGAAGGTATAAGGTTTTCTCGCTATATATAATACGTTATTCTTCGTAAATGTTCATTTTCCGCGAAGGCGATTCCAAACGATGCGTTCACTCGGCAAAATACTCATCACCGCATCGAGACAAGTGTCGCATCGTGCGGACAGACGTAACGTATATTGATGTGACAAGTGTAATTGTATGCGACAACACAGTTAAGCGCGTCCGTCGAATGCCGTGCATTTTGAATTTGTTGAATATTTAACAAGCGAACGAACGCACCGTTGTCTGGTGCCGGTTTGTAGTCGCGGCATCATACCGAGCAGCGTCTGTCTAGACTTTATAAACAACGCTCGTCCACTCCTTCAAATTGCATAGCGGAAAGTGTATCCCTCGAGCGAGCAAGAATATGGAAACTCAGTTTCGTAACTGCCTTGGGGTTAACTTCGAACATGCTCTTATCCTTTCGAAGAGAACTTGGGTACAGTTAAAATCAAATTGCGTGAGGAATAATACTGTTTATTACATTGAATATATATAGTACAAACATTTTCCTTTCAGTTACATCGGTGGACTGCGAAACTGATACGTTACGTGTTGAATAACAGATGTACACATCAATCTCATTTAAAACGTTTAATGTTTTCACGATAGATGGAATTTTGTGTGTGTGTGTGTGTGTGTGTGTGTGTGTGTGTGTGTGTGTGTGTGTGTGTGTGTGTGTGTGTGTGTGTATAAAAGTTATTGTAATTCGGTACGGAAATTGTTTACGTTTATACAATGCTTTGTATGTTAGTTTTTACCCCATGTATTGCCTGGGGCATACACACGTGTCAACAGAAAAATTCTATACAGAATACACATATTTCTGATATTTATATCATATTACAGAATTTTTTTGGGATATCAAGTAACGTTTTCGATAAATGGTTTTTTAATGAAGTTATTGCAAAAGAATTAAAATATAACTACACAACAAAACAGATATAGATATTATAATATGTCTATATTTTTATTTCGAAAATTATACGTATCACATTCATACAATCGCTATGAAACAAATATAAAATTATTGATGAAAGAAATACATTTATTTAATATTTGAACAAATAGAGTATATTGTATGCGACGAACGACAGCTTTAATATTTTATGCAACTCGATAAAGGGAGAAATATAAGATATGTTACACACCGGTAGCTATGAAACTGAATAAAAATCTATGGAACGTCAACCAAATTGTAGAATAAGCCGAATGTATCGATATTCTTTCCGTTCTCCGCATTTCTAGATTTGGCTCGAGCTCCAGTTGCGTGTTCGCGATTGGACAATAAATAATTTTACTGTTCGTATTGTATACAATAAATAATAGTATAGTAGTATGTCGAAATCCGCTCCTATGACAGAAACGCGTATCTAAAAAATATAAAGTTCGCACCATTAATAATCTGAGAATTGAATGCATTGTACAGCGAATTTATAGATTCTGCTGTCAGAATAAACATCGATAAAAAAAAAAACGTATTTCGCTTAACCAAACATTTGCTGTAATGATCTACTCAATTAATGTTAGTTGATTATTAGATAATATTACTTTTGATTGTTAATTTCAGTTTTCATTATACTTCTCGTTGAATACTATCATGAAAATAATATTTCTTTTGCATATAATATGTATTTAAATACATATCATATGCATACCATAATGCTATTTAATATATTTTAATTTTTAATTACACTTCTAAAACAGTAAAAATATTGAAAAATTGCATCCGATAAAATTAATGATTTCTCTCGGGAATATTTTTGAAAACCATATAGAGATAATATAGCAAAAGAATAATTTATCTAATAATTTGTGTAATAATCTATAAATTTATATGAAAAAAATTAGTAAATAGGTTAATTTTATTTGATCTGATTTTATGTATCTGATCGTTTAAGAAAGATGTTTATTAAAACAGCAAATTAATGTGTTATTATATACATTTTTATATAGATATTTTTATGATGACTAGTAATTATTGTGGTATATTTGTGTTCACTTTTGTCACACGATTGCCATGTTATGAGCATGCTTTAATGAAACTAAGAATTTGATAGTCTTCTGACCGAGATATAAATGCAATCAACGTGAATGGATCCGTGCCAACAAAGATCACATTCATGGAATTAGAAAAGACTTTTTCTACGTGCCAAATGATATACAAAAGTCTGAAGGTAGATACGCGATGTTATTTTGCTTTAATTATGTATCTTGTTGCGCTATCTATGACTACAATACACTGCGCCGGTCGGAATATCGAAATATGAAAATTCTTCCTCTTTTCTCGCAGAATAATTACGAGCCACTTAATGATTACAAAACTGACTGTATGCTAATTAGTTTTATTGATCGCATTCGCGAGATATAATAGGATGATATTTCTGAAACCGCGATCAGTGGATCCTTCATATTGATCTTTTATTTATCGCAATAATTATCAGTATTTATTATATCAACATTTGTTGTAAGTAAAAAGAACGAAAGATATACGTAAATTATTGATTAATATAAAATAAATTATGTTTTTAATATTAAGTTTTAATATTAACTAATAATAAAAAAATGGTTATATTATTTCATTGAATCTTGGAAAAATATAGGTATTTACAACGTATTATTTTTTTATCTGCTATAAATTGTAAATGTATTTATGTATATGTTTTTAACTGACAATGCATGTTTCTGATATATTATCTTTCCCAGAAATGACACACGCAAGGAATCTTTTGTATCTTATCTTAATTCTGATAATAAAAACTCTGATTGAATAGTCAAAATATTTTGATGAGGAGACTAGAGCCAATAAGATAAAAATAATCAGATATGTAAAGATCCCGGAATTAATTTATATAACAGAATTATGAATAGTAGAAAGATAAATGTTTTCACAAGAAAAGATATTTATCTTTTTCGGTTCATCACAACGAAAAAGCATGCAAATTAATTTATTAAAATAAACCAATTCAATTGCATAAACTCTCTTTAAAATTTTATAAAAATGCTTTAAGGTAGACGCGTTGTTGACGATATTAAAACCTGAATTCTGATCGCGATGTAAATTTCTATGAAATAATGTTGATTGATTACAACGAAATGAACGTCGCTATGAATCTGGCAATAATCGTCATCGTACGATTAATGCGTTATCGCGTTGATTTGCCGAACAGAGAAACACGGTTCCCCGAACGAGTGAGCGTTCGCGTATCCGTATCGTGAATGGCAGAGAACAACAATGACTACATTCATCGCATCAAACGCGCAGTCAGCACCCGTTCTCTTGTTGCTCGCGAACATTTGGTAGAGAGTGATTCTGACACTCGCATTCGGAGAGCTGTTGAAAATCGTCAACCGTTCATTGATTTTGCTCAGTTCTTTTAACACGCCGACTCATCCACAGGCCTACAGCCAGTTATTCTTTCTCAACTTTTTAAACAGTATGAGATGAAAGAGCATTTAAGCCATTACATTTCTTAAAGATAATGATGTTTACAGAAATAATAATTACTAGGATATTCAATGTATTATGAATTTTTTTTCTACAAGAAATCGGCTTCCATAAATCTTTCAAGAAAATATGTGAAAAAATTGCTAGTAAGAAAATATACATATTGAAATAGGGTATAGCAAAAAAAGATTTAAAGTTAGAAATGATATTATATATTATAATTACAATTTAGCAAAAGGAAATTGGTAAAATTTTAACGTATAACGTATAATCTCGATTATATATATATATTTGTTCTGATTTTAATATTTATTTAGAAATTTAAATATTCATAGTGTGAGATAAGAAAATTAAAAATTTTAATGAGATACATTTAATTTATAGAGTTATAAGTCATTTGTAGTGTGTATGGTGTATATGCGAAAGTATTAAACATCCAGTTTATCTCTCAATTTCTTTCCATAAACGATTTGTCGTGATTTAAATGCGACGATTAGGAGTCGGTGTGAATCAACATTAGAATGATGCCTTGCATTTAAATTTAAATTTATGACCCTCACGGCGATGCGGAATAAATTATGGCAACTATTGCCCAGCGAAAAATATATTTTTTCAGCTCTATTATAGCTCACGTTACGGCGAACGTCGTTCCGCATAACGAGAATACATAAATTACAGTATACAAATACGTATGTTAAAAACCATTCATCAGGTGTCTATTTCGCTAATTATATATTATGCGTGACTGTTTTGTAAATAATATATCGATTATATATTCCATAATGCATATCATCTTCACGACGATGTTAATCATACGATTCATACAATAATCATTTTTTTTTTAAGGTGTATTGATGTTCTAAAATATTTTGATAAAGTTTCCTCATTTTTATTCTTTTATATCAATCAGAGACACCGTTATCCGTAGAAGGGCGTTCAGTTCCTTTCCAACGTCAAAACTGGTTTCATTGTTCGCGACAATAATGTTCACTGGAGCGTGTAGCTGCTATAAATACGAATGGGCTTACGCAGGACATGCAAGTGCAGAAATCACGAACGATCGAGCGCGCTTTATCAAGCGTACGATCTAGATCCTAATTGCGGTTTGCGCAATAATTAGCTGTGTCGATAGTTAAACTCATTGGACATTTTCGCGCAACGACAACGATAAATCGTTTAAAAGCGAATGAGTATAATGTGAAGAACGAAACAATATGAATTTATTTTAACGCGTTTTTTATTAATGTATGTACGATTTTTACAACTTTTAAAAATCCATGCTGAATCCAGTAATGATTTCATGTATTTATTCTGTTAGTTTTATTCTGGAATAGCGTTTTATTCAATAGACTGTTTTTTTTTCTTTTTATGCTCATACACTTATGAGATGAGTATATAGCATAAATAGCTCCATTTTCGTAAAAAAGTTTTTATAATCAACTGAATAGCGATATTTATATATACACCAACTACAGGTTTATTTTTACGCAAGTTTGCCTTGTTTAAAAATGTTTGTCGGAGAATAATTGCTTTGCAAAGTTTCGTAGCCTTCAGTTTCTCGCCGTCGTTAATTCCATACATAAGTTTGCAGTAAATAAATCCTATTAGAGCGCGATTAATGTGTTATCGGACATTGATTTGCCGAACAGAGGATGGATGTTTATTATTATTATCCCATTTACAATAATGTTTAATATTAATCATATTATTAACATAATTAATTTTTCCAATATTATATATATGAATGAGTATAACTGTGTGTGTGTGTGTGTGTGTGTGTGTGTGTGTGTGTGTGTGTGCGTGCGTGCGTGCGTGCGCGCGCGCGCGCGCGCGTGTGTGTGTGTGTGTGTTCATAATTTTAGATACAATCTCAAATCACGTTGATTTATTGATTTTGTGTTACTCAACGTGCGCGTTTGAATTTTATTATTCCTATCTTATCCGCTTGAAAATAATATGTAACTGTCTTATGTCACTTTAATCGTCACGACGCCCCTATCGTCAAACCAGACTTTACCGTCGAGATCGCTGCCAGAGCTCTTAATCGACCGACAAAAAAGTAGCGGGCAGATATGATGGGAGAGTCGACGAGGGAATACTAATATGAACCATCCACGACCGACGATTTGTCGGCTATCGATGCGACTTTATATTTTTCGCCGCGTTGTTAACCCTGAAGGTCAGGGGCTCGTAGACTTTCAACTTTGATAGTAAGTGACTACGTACGTGTCTTATATCGTTTTGTCACGGAACGGGATAATAGCGCATAGCGTGAAGAGAATGGACGAGCAAATATGCAACGAAGCAGGGGCTCTCATTGTCAGTTAAAATTTTGAGATGCCGATACGTAATATTTCATTGCTGATAATTTCAAGCTTATCGTGATCACTTTGTGAATAATTTTTTATTTGATATGTTTTTATTGTTAGCCGTATAACATAATCAGTATACTTTTATAAGATTAAAACCTTATGATATTAGTTTTATAAACAGATTTCTATCTTTCTTGTTTATATTACATACATGCTTATAAAAATGTACAAGATGTTTTAGGATTTTTTGTTTATTATAAACTTTAACAAGGTTTAATCAGTGAAAATAAGAAAAAAATGTTACATAAATATAGGTCCTAAAATGTTTTATTAAAAAGTTAATAACAAAGTTATAATAAAAGTACGAAATGTATAAGAAACAATTTTACCAAAGTTTTTAAATTTTTTAATTATTTAAATTTATAGTGCTGTTCGCTCACACAGAAGCTTAACATCTATATAATTTTGATTTTATCACCTTGCAAGGATAGAGTAAATCTTTATATATGAAGGTTGACATTCTGTATGTAGGTATCTTATCTTATATTTGACATTTTTACGTGCACAAGAAAGATAACTAGTATTACATAACAGTTTAATAGAATTGTATTTTGTGTGTTATTAGATATAGATATATAAAAATTCGTAATATTAATGTAAATAAAAAATTCGATATAATATTATAATATTATCTAAATAATAGAAATCGAAGACTTAATGAAATTTAGAATTTGAAAAACGGTTTTCAATGCAAAACAGATTTTTAAATGCTTCAGGCTACTGTATGATAGACGCGAAGATTGACTTAATGAAAGTGAAATAGCATTCATTCTGATAATCGGCGGGGTAAAGTTCATTTCCGTGTATCGCGGTATTGAAAATTTGCTTTGTCGGAAAGTCAAATCAGAGTAAGAGATGCATGCGAAGAGTATTTGTACTTCTGATAGGGTTGTGGATGGCGACGGCTCGGAAATGCGAGCAAAAAAAGAAAATTATTTATTCCATGCCGCTCAGTGCAAATTCCGCGATATTAAACTTACCTGTGATTTACAAACGTGTAATTTGATTCGCCTTGCGATGGAAACAATGACCGATAATCAATTTTTTTTAACAACAAAAGGTACGCTATTTTGTTTCTTGTTGATATATAACAATAGCAGTAAGACAATATGCGGATCTAATAAAAAAGCTTCGTATCGTCGTGCATTCGTGTTAGCTGCGCTTCATGAATGTTAAACTCGATTTAACCCTTAATTAGTTTGATTAGTAAATCATAAGTTTGATTAGTAAGAGGTTTAGCAAATCTCAGAGAACAAACAAACGTGTGTAATATTATTAGCGAGCACACATGTGTAACATATAGCAAGCGTCTCTATAGCGAAATTCGTATGACATTTAATGACATGAATACATACATAATATATTATGTAAGACATAATATATTACTTACATAATATAGACTTACGTAATAGAGTTACAATTGTTTTTTCTAAAAATATCTTCGTTTTAACTATATCATGTTGACAAGTTTGAGAGAGATGAACTTTTCTTAAAAAGAGCAATGCGTTGCACTAATTAACTATAAAAATATTTTGATAATTAGAAAACTGAAATTTGTATAAAGCAAGCGCCGAACGATTTTGATGGAGAAAAAGAGCAAGTTTAATTTAATTTTGAAACTTATCTCTCTCATGTTTTTTAATATTCAGATGTTTAAGATTCAAAAACTAGTATCGACTTTGATATCATTAATCTTCTTTGAGTTGCAAGGCTTTGGTACTGGTATGTTAAAATAATTAAATCTTAATCAATCAGATGTTTATGTATCCCGGAAGGATATTAATTTTGGATTTAATGTTCTGTGGGCACATGGCCACGAATATTTCTATAATATCGTAGTTATGATTTGGAAGCGAATTAAAATTAAACGTATCGAATGTAATATTAATTAACAACAGCATCACGTTGCAAAAGGTAGTGCGCGCGAGAGGCGTATCATAAATATGGTTTCGCTCTATTAATTACGCTTTGCACTTTTAATTAAATTTCTACGTTGCAGTAGCACGCCAAGGAGACACAGCATAAATTAGCACGGCTTGCGCAGCCGTTGCTCGAGATGTGCTAATAGAAACGTGCTAAAGGATATAAAATGACGCGGTCGGGCGCAACTCGTTTCTCCGAGACGGAGAGCAAAGTGAGAAGCTGAGCGCGAGTGCATTTGTTAAAATCTGACACGTCGTCGGTTTAACGCTTGCAATATCGGGTTTAATTCGCGGGTTCTCAAAATATTAGCGCAACAGGTATCGGTCGAACGGACACGAGTGTGCGGTCGATTATCGTTTCGTACAGATAGACGAGCGTGCGCGTAGCGTAGCTCTCGGATCGTTACACGTTGTTGAAAAGACAAGGGATCGCTTTGTTCCCGAGGTGGTGAGTCTTTAGCACCACTGCTCGTCTCCGTCGCTATAACTCTTCCGTTACCGGGCCACGATTATCAGACTCGCATATTTTATGGAAGCGTTAACACTTGTCTCAAACGAGGTGCTGTAATTGGATGCTGTTATTTTGCTATGGCAGTCTGCGTCGTTGTAAATTGCGTCTGACAGGATGTGAGCTTCGCGAGATAGATTCTCTAACGTGAGCGACAGCTGTTCTTCGCGATTTTAAATACTGATTGTTAAACATAGTTGATTCTACACAGTAGAGATTCGGAGAATATGGATATAGTAACATTATTCATAATGACGTAATCAAGTAACAAATCAAATTACAATACGTGAATATATTTCCGAGCTTTGTCTTGTACAATTATGTTTTAAAATTAATAATCGAGTATATAAATTTACGTTTGACGCCCGCTTGGAATACGAGAGATCCAGGTCGAATCCCGACTGAAGTAACATTTTTTGCAATAAAATTATTTATAGGTTTTAAGATGCTTATCAATATTATTGAGATCTTCTAAGATGCCTATGAGCAATTATTAATAAATTAATATTAATAAAATAAATTGTCACAATTTAATTTGTGATATTATTAGTCTAGTAAGTTTTTTGTTGATATTGCATTTCAAAATTGAAAATTAAATTCGGCGCCTAGTTTGCAGGATGTATAAGCATATAAGTTTACATCGAATTATTTAAGCACCTAAAAATCCAGCTTGTTTCAGACTGTTTTCTTATTCTTTATTTCTTATTTGTTATTTATTTATTATGGTCTTAAAAGATACTTTGTTTAATATTGTTTAAACTCATGTTAACACTAGAACCGCCAATGGTATCCTGCTAGAACTGCTGAAGGTGCCAATTTGGTAATTTTCCATTTTTGTTTTCTGCACTCTAAAAAAATAGCGGTGTCTATATAATTCTCACTGTTGGTATTATATTAACACCAATATGATGTAGAGTTAACACCATGGGTGTTAATTTTACACTGGAATGTGTCAATGAAAAATTATTTTAGTATTATTTGCATCGGTTAGAATTTGTTTATGTTCACATGTTTCCACTATTCTGTACTGTATATCTAATACAAAAAAGAAAAAAAATTGAAATGATTAGCGAAACTAAAATACTATCAACGATTCTAGTGTTAAATGCCGCTGCCCGAAGTTTTTCTCTTTATTGGGGAAAATTTATGTTCCTCCAAATGTGTTTACCAGTTCTCAGTTACAGTTTGTATTTACATTGAAAAGGCCTCGTCATAGGAATTTATGTAGTGTACCTGCAAGCGTACGTTCAGATGAATTATTGCCGTGAGATTGAAAAAAAAAGGATGGTGACAAAGAGAAACCTAGTTAAGTTCGAAGGGCTCGTTCTACCTAAGGGAACATCGTTGTAGGGACGAACACACTCTTTACGCCACGGCAGTAAAGATAAGTCGAAAGGGATCTCTAGAGATGACATACGCCCGAGAAATGCAACGAGAATTAAGATTTACAGCCAGTCGTATAACCATTGTAGCTCGGGCATTGCCGTCGTGCTCAAAATATGTACGTAACTAGGGTCGGAACGACTTCGAGGTGGGCGCCTTTTTCCGACTTGTGACTAAACATAATATACCTTGTTGGCTCTTACGCGGTTATAAATATTTATCGAGGAGTTACATAGCGCGAGCATCTCAAGTGTTTTATTTACTCTCTGTGCGCTCGGCGCGTTGCAGGCGTGTCTCGATTTACGACCGCGTGCTGTAAATAAGCCGATCACTTAGCTGTCCATTTTAATTCCTCGCGAATTCCAATGTAATGAGGCCCTCACTGGTCCATAGGCTTCGCACGGAACGAGCCCGCGTATATTTAATTAAATTCTCATTCTGTCACACGAAATATCCTAGCAATTATAATCGTAACGACGGTTGTAAAAATTCCGCTCGCCGCTGGCGGCGCATTTTGGATTTCACGATCGAGGCGAAATCCGTAGAATGTTATATACGTCCAAGAAGATATCGTTACGATGTACCGGCGACAATATAGGAAATAAGTTACGATTCACCTTCTTAAAAATCGACTATCCCTGCGGAGTCATCGATGCCGCAAGAGCAGGAAAGGAAATAATTTTCCGAGGTTGGTAGGCAGGCAGGCAGGCAGACAGAGGCAAAAGCCGGATATCGTAACATTCGATAGGCCCTTAAAACAGCGCTTATTGATTTATTTTACGAGGATCGTAAACTCGATCGGTCCTCTCGCCGATGAACCCGCTCGCGCCTTCGTCATCGTTCGCGATCACTTGGCCGGCGAAGAAATAAAGAAGAAGAAAGAAAGCGAAAGAAAAGGGGCGGGAGTGAAAAAAAAGAACAGTAGCAAGAGTGACGGGGGAGTTGAGAGCAAAATGGCGGGAGAGAGAGAGAAAGGAGAAGGAACTTTCGTTCGAAAAGAGTGCAGCTGCTCTCTCTCCACGACAGGTCCGGGAGATATATTGTCGCGCGTATATTTACGAGGAGCGGGAGTTATAAATCACGGGTTCGTCTGCTTACGCGAGTCCAGTCGGCCCGGGACGGACGTGCACGTATATGTACACTCGCACGGATCGGAACGTGTAGGTTACCGCGGACGATACCCGCGCGGTATACACGTACCGTTAGCGCTCGGCCGACGTCGGCGTAATGGTTTTTCGATAATTGTGTAACTGTTTCACATCGCTGCCCGGTGAAACACGGCGCCGTAAACGCTTTAGAGTCTTTAACGACCGGGGTCCACGGCCCGCGGCCGCCGCGCCGCGCTGAGCCGAGCCGAGCCGAGCGCGCGGTGCCCCTTCTTTATTCTCTCCGTTGGTTGCCCCGACGGTCTCTATAGCACACGAGGATTTCCTCGTTTCTCCATCCATTGTGATGTGACGCGTGCGCAGAATAAGAGGCTTTGCGGCACGCTCTTGCTCTCGCGCGAACCCGCTTCGTGACGTCTTCTTCACATCAGCAGCCGCGTGCGGGAGGAACGCGTCTCGAAATTAGCGCCTTCGGCGAGCGAGAGTCACGTAGAGATGCACGTAGAGATACGCGTAAAGATATGCCTGCGATTAGGGCTCTGAGTTTCATATCGCTAACGATCGAATATTCGCGCTTTTGCTAATGCGAATTTCCACATGTTTTGCATTTATGCAGTTTGCATCATCGATTTATTCGCATATAAACGCAACACGAATCTCATATTTGTTATCATTTGTTCATTCGATATCGCTAAATGATATATATATTAAATATGTTCGTTGAAAGAAGAAATCATGATCTGATATTAAATACATTTTCCACAGAGTTAATCTAACAAATGCATTAATTTAATATGAACGCAGTACCGACATAAAATTGAATAAAAAATAGCTCTGTTAGTGCAACAAAAAATTTTTTATATATAGGTAGAATTCAAAACGATTGAATACTCCTATTTTATGAAATAGCATATATATATTTTTCCCTTCTCTGTCTTTCTTAAATCAAAAAAGTTTAATGCGATCACGTGAAATATATGAGTGAATATTTAAAGAACATCACAAATTAATTTAATTGCAACGAGCAATGCTTTGATATCGAGAACAGAAAGTATGTAGTGGAATATATTCACGTGAAAGAATCATTTGACAAACGGAACGGTTCTTTGAAGATGACTGTAGCCCGTTGAGATCAAAAGGCATGTTGGACGACGGTCAGAAGTACATGTTTTATCTCTATGTTGTACCATCTTAACTTCTCCACGTTCTTGAGAAGCGCGCGCGGCACTTTACGACTTCCATGGAGTCTAGGCGGTTCAAGGACTTCCTCGATGAAACAGAAGTGTCCTACTACATGCTGACTCTGGTTTTTCCAAAAAGCCCTCGTCGTAAGATTCTGCGATTTTTCCCACCTTCTCTGGTTTTTTGAAGTCGTTTTGGTTAGTCAGATGTTGCGCCAAACTAAAGCAAGATGAAAGTTATTGAATCGTGAGATTGCATTAAATTTCTTCTGCGCGTTTAACTCTTTCAACTCTTTTTTTAAAGACCTGCTCTCTCTCGATGTTAATAAAAATACTTCATGGAACATTTCTTCGAACAAAAGTTAAAGATTAAAATAATGTATTTTGCGTTTAATTATGGAAAGATCATTTTTTCATCATAGTTTTATTTACAATTTATACCTATATATCATTATAGATTTAATTAGTTTTATGAAATCCTTTAATATATTCCAAATAGCTATGAAATCAAGAAATTATTATATTTCAGCTTTTTTATAAGATAATGATAATGTTGAATTATTTTAAATAGATTCTAATTAGTAATTAGTAGACATAGACTTTTTCTATATTTTAGATCTAACCGTTTTCTATGAAGTTTTTTGCATATTTTTAAACAAATATACTATCTCGCGATAAAAATATATTAGCAATTGAAGACAAGATATAACTCATAGGTATTGCAGGAATCAAATGTCAATTCGGAGCATATCGACGAAAACTTGATCAATTCTCAAACATCTTGGCAACAAGTCTACGTCTTCGTTGCGCATAATAATATCCCTGTCTCAACTTTTAGTTTCTGACGTGATCCCGTGCGAATTCAGCACACGGATTTCCATTTCGCTATTGTAACTTTCCTGGTGCGTGATAGGAATAAGGAACATTGACATTGATTATCACCATAAATAGCACCGCTGCTTGATTGATCGAGAATCAAATGACTAATTTACTACTTTTACCTTTCGTCAACGCCACCGTAACTTTTCCCGGAAGGGATGGTTCGTTTCATCGTGATATGACGAGAACCTCCGGCACTACTTGAAGACGGAAAGTTCAGAAAAGTATCTCGCTTAAATATTCGTCACGCAAATAAATCGTCGACGGTTATTTATATGTTTTCCCGCCGTGAAGAAGCAATCGCGTCCATGCAAAAAATTTGTTTTCAATTTCTTTGGCAATGTCAGATGTATCGATTGCATACGTTCACTTAAACTAATAGAAAGTTACCTATTATTTTATTGAAAAGATTTTTGCGTTGATCCTTTTATTTGCATGTGATTAAATATATCGATTTTTCACAGAGGGACAATTTCTTAAAATTATTACAATTACAATTTTTTAAAATTTTATCCAATTAAAAAAGTGCAAGTTCACTGTAATTTGTTTATTAGAATCACAATATTTAAAATATTGAAGGGAAAAACATATAGCTGTACATTTTTATGTAAAAAAGAGAACAACGCTTATTCTGAAAGATAATTATTAAATGTACGTGAATAAGTAAAATTAATGTCATATAGATTTATTCCTCCTGAAAAGATAAAAATTTGTTTTGCGTCATCGATTATTCTGATTATCTATTTTATTATTGTAATGGAAACTCTGCGTGATGACAATAAGAAGTGTTCCCTCGATTATAATTGCAAGTGGCGTCTATTCTCCCAGAAAAAGATCGATAAAAGGATGAACGTGCGGATTATCGAGTTTATTGGACACTCGTTGTCGATGAGAAAGAACGACATCTCGCAATGGGCCAATTCATTGTTTTTATCTGCATCGATTTTTATTAACGACATCTCCTAAAAACATTTTGCTTTTATGAACATTGTTGTTATCTGTAATAAAGCGATGTTTCTTTCAACGACATAATCCGAAGTAACATCTCGCATACGCGACATTTTCTATATGCTAAGCAATAGAGTTTCGCGCGTCGTACGCTTCATAAATTAGAAATTTCCACGGTAGAGGTATGTACCGTTTAATCCGCTGTGTATACTCGCGAGAGACAATATTGCACGTACATCGTATACGCTTCTACTTATACACGGTCTTCTCGTATTTCGCCTCATTTAAAATCGTTAGCGTCGGCCCATAAAATGCGGTATCACATCCCTAGGTTCCCTATACCCCCTTAATCTCTTTTGTGCCCTTATCAGAGTCGCATACTTAATGCACTTAGAAACCGAGGTCCGTATTCATAACTCGCTGTTAGCGCTGATAATAGTGTTGTGCAGTAGGTCACATAAAAAGTGTTAGAAGGTCGAGAATGATATTTAAAAAGTGAGTTTTAAGTTTGCGAGGTAAGAAAATATATCAGACATATTACCTCGAGCAAAATATGATACATCGGTTAGTGTAGAGCCTTTATTCTTTTTTCTTTCAATAGAGAAATATACGCAACGTTTATTGCAATACCAGAGATAATTCCTCGTTGGTTATACTTACGGAAATAACTATATCGTTAAACACGGAGTTTGAACTTAATACGGAAGTATACATGAAATCATGAATAATAAAAACAGAGAATTTTTGCAGTATATTGAAAGAAAAGATTTTAATAATATTGTATCTATTATAGCGCTATCAAAAACATTATTGTAAATGTTTCAGGTTAAAAATACTGTATACTTTATAAGATCTTGTCTGGAAAAATTGAGGTATATTTATGGTATGTCTCGATTAATATTATTATTTTAGAAATGCGAAATTACTCATTTAAGTGATATACAGATATCCTTTTATTTATGAGGAAGTTTATTTTAAGATTATGATCGTATAAATCGTAAGTAGAATAATAAATATATTATTATTCTAAATCTATTGTTTTTCTTTTTCTTTTAATAATAATATTTTTACACAAACAATACTAATCATTCTGGATATAAATAATTACGAGATATATGAAAAAGTAAAAATAATTTAATTCCCGTTTGAACGTAGATTTTGATCTTGCTCCAATTTATTCTTCTTTTTTAAATTCTTAAGTCTTAAGTCATAAGTCTGAAAATCCATAAGTTCAAGTAGTTGTAAATAGAGAGAGAAAGAGAGAGAGAGAGAGAGAGAGAGAGAGAGAGAGAGAGAGAGAGAGAGAG
>NW_017259187.1:248343-297216 GCF_001594045.1 Atta colombica
GAGAGAGAGAGAGAGAGAGAGAGAGAGAGAGAGAGAGGTTTTAGTAAAAATACATTTTAATAAGAACGCAAATGACGAACTAGATAAGAAAAAGATGAGAAGATGCAATGAATGTGACAAAATTTTGTTAAGAAATGAAATATAGATGGGACGACGTGAATGGCTTTGGTTTCCGATACTTTCCATTATCGTCGAGAGTATCGTCTCTAGTAAATGGCAACCTGTCCCTAACGCCTCATGGAAGATCGGAAGCTGGAGTGAACGGCGAAGTTCAAAGTTGTCAAAGTTTCCGAATTTAGTAGCCGCGTGCCTGTCGCGATATTACGTACGGAATTATGTGCGGGAGGCAGTACACGTCTCCGCAAAGCAGCAGGGCGTTATCGATCCGCGAGCGGTATATCGAACTTTCGAGTGAAACGTCATATCAGAACAGTATTCTTCCGCGAAAACTCTCGGCAACTTTAGGTCACCTAATATCCGACGCAATGGTCAACTAGAAACCGATAGCTTTATTATATTTCGTTACGAATACCAAGGAGCTGGCTCGGGTAATGTTGCGAGAGTACAAGGGAGGAAAATCACTTTCCCGCCCCTGTCGTTATCACATTTTGTACTTAACTGTATTTAGAGCTGAGCGGCCCCGATTCTAAGCTCCTACGACGAGTCTCGAAATAGCGGCAGCAGGTAGAGCTCGCTTTCGTGTTTCAACGGTGTTCCAGAAAAGGGGAGAGGGAAAAAAGGAAAAAGAGGTTGAAACGCGGAAAGAAGATAAAGTTCACGCTAATCGATTTGTTGCACTTAAGTCGTGGCCCTTAGCCATATAAATAAGGCGTTTCTCGCGTCCGCCTTTCTTTCACTCTTTCACCGGCGCGGCACGCCGTAATATTATTATCTGGAAGTTAATTTCGGTCCTTTCAGGATACGCGCCTGCACGCCGCATGCGTGTATCCACGGTGGAAAAAGATTGCGGCTTCTAAACGGAACTTCATATCCGACAATATCAATTTCAAAGTTCGCAAACTTCGTCGCTGCATCCCTGCCTCGCGTGATACCGAAGGCGCGGGGTCGCGAGTTCACTCGGCTTAAAACTGATAGCTTCATATCCCGGTGTGCGGATGCGATAAAAGGACTGGCAAAAGGGTCGCTGCCGCTGCCGCCACCGTCGTCGCCTTTGAACGTCTCGCACGCTCGATATTAATACCCATTTCCACGATTGCGGCGTTACCCGCCGGCAAGATCGCCATAATTTCGCAAAATTGGTCGCCGCGGGACGTTTATAATGCGAAGCGGCACGTAACCCGAGCTACCCTGTGTATCTTCACGTTACGTATCGCGGAGCGATAAAGTTATAATGATTAAAAGGTGACGACTTGATAGCGCGCGCCCTCGGCATAATGCCCCGCTTGCTGCGAATAAATTATGGAATTTGCGTACGTACATGTTTTCTCACATACTCCCGCATATATCGAAGTCTTATTTTACATTTTGCTCTTCGTCTATTCCGGTCATCTATTTTCTCGTGCAGCAATATGCGTTTCTGCGAGCATGCTATTGGCGAATATTCGCAGATTATTGTATGCGTTGCATGCATAAAGGGTACATTAACGGTTATGTGATATGGTTATACGTGGATACAGGTACTCTGCAACGTGTTATGCATCTCTCTCTCTCTCTCTCTCTCTCTCTCTCTCTCTCTCTCCCTCCCTCCCTTTCACAATGATAGATAGACATCGATTTGTGAGGTAATTTTTCATTAAGAGTTTATTAACATTTCACATATGATTCTGAATAATTACACAGTTGTGTGTGCGTGTGATATTTATATATTATTTTATTATTATATATTTATTATTATATATATTTATTATTATATAAAATGAAATGTATATTATATAATTATCTTAAATGTATTATATTATAATTATGAAACTAAAATATATTAATTTTAAGTTTAAGCCTATCCAAGTTAAATAAATAATCGAATGAAATTATGTAAGAGATTATTATTATCACATAGGGAGCTTAAAATGATATTATAAATATAGAAAATACTTAAAATTCATTCGCAATTTTTTAAAATTAGATCTTTTTTCACATCTCTTGATTCTGGATGAATTACTTAACGTGAAACCTTTGAAATTTACTTATTTTGACTAGAAATTTTATCAAATTGGCTGTGTTAAAGGAGGGATCAAAACTATCTATTTCTTATCTCATTACATTGAAGAGGATTTATTAAGAATCGAAACATTTGCACGGCTGAACTGTTTGTATATTTTATCTTGTGAACACTATGTAAGTCGATAATAATCATTATTAATATTTTGGTGCTAATTCCTCTCATCGGCAATTCTAACTAGTTGTGATTTATTGAATTTATTCTTGAAGTCAATGAATTATGTATACTTTATGTGTACTTAAAATTATATTATAAACATAGACAAAAAGATATAATAAATTTTTCAAAATATTCGAAATTTAATCATCTTCATTGAAATAATTTTTATTGAGTTACATTGCTTTCATAAAAGATGTTTATCAAATTTTAAGGATACAGATTCATAATAAAAAAAGAAGGAACAAAAGTTTTACGCAACAGATAATAGAGATGCCTCTCGTAAAATGCATTATCAAATTTAAGGATTAAGCTAATTTACAATCTTGCATAATGGCGGTATAAATAATGAAGAGGATAACGGGGAATAATGCAGCTCGTGTATAGTACTGGACGGCGATGTTACTCTTAAACCAGCAAATTGCATTTTATAAGTTTGCGAGTTCGGACGCGTCTCGAATTTAAGGTGAGCCGGGCGATATTCACGGTTCGAGAACCCAGACAATGGCGTCGGAAATTTAATCTCAAGTTTGTGACTAGCGCGTTAAACGAAATACGTCAAATGTAATTTAATTTGCGAAATGCTTCTGGCCCATAATAACAAATTCGTTTCTGGAACGAAGGAGATACTCGCGATATTATTATAATATAACGTTAACTACTTTTATGGTAACCCTACATCACGCAATGAAAGCATTACATGGAGCAATAAATATTGCCACGTCGAGCGTATTTATTTATAATTAATATTATATTAATAAATCTAATTATAAAATTGTATAATTGTATAAATTGTAAATTTTATAAATTGTAACTTATAAAATGTAACTTTATAAATTTATTAATATGCAATAAATCTTGAATTTGTCAAGATAAATTTTTTCTGTACTTCTTGTTTAAATTCTTCATATTCAATAAGTTGTTGCTCAAGAATATCATTTCGTGATTTTTCAATTATCACTGACCTCTCTGCTGACTGGTGATCTGTTGTCGTGTGACTTGTCTTTCTGTTCGTTGCTGAATATACTGTTGTTGTTGTTGTTGTTCTTGCACGATAGCTTGTTGCTGCTGTTGTTGTGTCTGCGATTCTTATATTAATTAAATTATATTATATTAGAAAATTTGTAATTTATATAATTAAACAATTGTGAATAGAAATTCGATAAAAATAAATTAAATAATAGAAAAAATTCTATATTTTCGATCAAAGCTAATTTTCATGTTTAATTTAATTAACTATAATTTTTTGATATGCAAAGAGTGATTCTACATTTAGCTCATTTTATGTGACTCGAATTTCGAACTGTATTCCAGACGATGCATATAATGGGACATATTAATCTTAGAAAAAATTTAAGTATGAATTTTTTTTCAGATTAATGTTCCATTATATAGTGAAGGTAGCTTTGCAAATACAGGGAATCAAAATGGTCAAATTCCTATAATATTTCCAATATTATTCAAGCATTGCAGATACAAAAAGAAAATTAATAACAGTGATTAATCTTCTTGATAACAATGGGATTTAGAATTAAAATAATTTTCTTATATTTCATCTCTATTATTAAATTTTTAAAAGGGATAAAACTTAAAAAAGTTTGTACTGAATTTCTCGAAAACGAATGCAAATACGAAAAAGTACGTCTAAGCCTTTTTTATGCAGAATTTCAAGACAAACTACTTTTATCGTAAATTTTTTTTATATCTGTATTCGTTTTCGAGAAATTTGGTAAAAACTTTTTGGAGGTAGTTTTACCCTTTTAAAAAATTAAGCAATAGGGATGGATTGATCAGAATATATCATTCTGACTAATTTTGATCAAATTCCATTTTGTTATCAAAAAAGTATTAATTTTTTTTTGTGTCTATAGTACTTGAACAATATTAAAGGTACTGATAATAATTTTACTATTTTGATTCCTCGTATCTCCAAAACTGTTTAACTTCAATTTTTTGAAATTAATGTCCCATAATATCGTTTGGCATACAGTTTAATTTGAAATTTGAGCACAAAATAGGCCAAAAACCATGTGTTTTTGGAATCCTTTGCAAATACACTTTTCAGTTTTTATAAATTGCGCGGCGATTTGATTTATCGGACTCGAAACGCAATCATAAACCCGTTTTGACCGAAAATAGGATTCTTTCTATTATTTGATTTATATAATTAAATTATAACTCGTATCTGTAACTCGTATAATGTCAAATTGTGAGATTCGTTTAGAATTCACGGTTTCAATTGTCATTCAATTTTTTCGTTTTTCATTTTTAATCGTCTTATACTTTTCCTACAAATCCGGTCAGATGTATCATATCACGTTGAAAGAATAATATAACTTTGGTATAATAAATTCGTATAAGATTTTTCTTCGTCTTTCGCTTCTGAAAGAAATATGATCGACCTAAATATATAAAGGAGATAATGATATTAATCGAGCGGAAACACGTTGGCGTATATCGAGCGAAATTATGAAATCGCGTGGGAGCTCTCGAAACTCCCCTTACCGTTGACGTCTTCCATCGTAATAAATATTTCACACCGATGCCTCTCCGTTTCCGTCAGCAGCAGCAAAGAGTAGAAATAAAAAGTCGCGTAACATTCTTTCATCTCTTAGACGTGAGCTAAGGCGTGCGCGCGCTTAACGAAAAAGCAAGTTTTAGGGTGCACTGGTTACGTACATTTTTAACGAGATCGGCGGAACTCTCCGATGCGATGCCTCTCCGCCGGAAACTTTCAAGCCGCTCACGTCTTGGAACCGGTTAGATCACAGAGCGAAGATCTCGATGTAGCCTCTTTTCGACTGCTACACCTAAAATATGCATCGCCATTATCATCGATGCTGCAGTTCAATTTCGGACGTCCGGCGATTGGCGGGGGAGGGGGGGGGGATAAGCGCATCGCGTTCTGCCTCTTTCCTTGCCATCCTTTCGGCATAAGTAAAGGGTGGCCCGTGTGGTTAGGGTGTGACGAACGGGTGTACGTGTCAGCACTGCAAACCACCCTCATTTAATTTGCTGAGAGCTACCGTATATCACCCGCCTATTCCCTTCCGCTGGGAGCGAGACGGAAAACTTCCGTCCTGAGGAAATTCTTCTCGCCGGTTGATCACAACAAAGACGCCTCGCGTGCCGACAATTCGCACTGTCGGACTGCACGGTGGTGAAAATCTGAAATATAACTTTGCCCGGACTCGCTTTTCTTTCCCTCCCTTCTCTTTTAGAAGATCCCTCTTGCTCAAAAATTAAATTCCTGCTAGTGAATTTAAAGCTCCGAAGCTCTACGTTAACTAGGACTGACGGCCTCTCTTTTCAGTACGTCACGAAGTTATACGAATATACAGTTATTTTTTGCGAGATTAACGTAAACAACGATGCGGAATTTCCAATTGTAACGTTTGCTATTTTTATTTCCCGCACAAGCGAAGTTATTACACACGTAAGCTGACCGAAATTCCTTTCATTCGATAATGAGATATTTCTTGCTTCCTAGTAATAAATAGGGAGATTTATTCGCATTAAAACGCTGTTGCGTTTTAATGCGCTCGAAATGATTTGCAGGATCATTATGCTCGCGACGAATGTCGCGATTAATGCGTAATGAAACGCGCGGATATATTTTGAAAGCTCGATAATAAATAGTCCATGTCCCATTTCGCCTACTGATTCCCAGCTCAGCTCTTGGTCACTATGATCGTGTCTCTAACGAGTAATGCTTGTTCTACGTCTCGCTATCTAAACTATTGGGTCATTAGTCTCGCTACGCGAGAAATGTTTTGGCCGGCGGGCAAGTTAGGAGTTGTTAGACAATGATAACGCTGTTGGAACAAGTGATAAGACACACTCGGCTACGTCGCCATGTCGCCTCTAATCTTGCAATAACGAAAAGATGCTGTGTTTTTTTTTCCGCAAGGACGTGGTTATAGTTCAATAAAATATTGTAATTGGGCCACGCCAGAGTCGGATCAATACTCGCCTCGACACGTTACTGCTCTTTCGCGGTACTTCGTTGAAAAATTGTTATTTACGAAGGCTTTCGAGAGCACGACGCAAACGATTTAAACAGTTTTATTGTTACGCGAGAAAATTAGCGTCACGAAGTTGTAAACACGATTGCAATTAAATGGTTAACAACTATTAATTTCGCACAACCAACAAATAAAATCGCGGAATTACATACTCAACCTTAGCGTGTCATTAAATACATGTCATTATAAATTATACATTTTTGATCTTTCTCTTCGCGTTATTAATGTGACGCTCCGAAAATAATGAGATATCTCCTACAAATATTTTAGGTTTGCTTCTCATTTTCGTAACTTGCAATTTTTAACAAAAAATTTTTGAATGAGCATGTTTCTTTCGTTTATTTAAACATACTGCTGTTTCAGCAAAATTTGCACAAAAACATTAAAAACTCTATCCAATTTCGATCCCACAAGCAAGGAAAGTATAAACGATATAAACTTTCAGTCGGTAAATATTAAACCAAATATTACAACAATGCAACAACGAAGAATGAAATTGTGTAGAAAATTTTAGAGTTGCCACATGTACATATCAGCCCCCCTCCTCCCATACAGCCAAAACTCACATATGAATTGCAAATCTCTTTGATATACATAACTATCTATTAATATGTCATGTTATTTTGTATAAAATTGCATTTGAATGAACGTAAAACGTAAAAAGAATTAACACCGATATAATTTTCATATTATTTAGTTTACCAATATACAAATATAAAAAAAAAATCTCTTGTGCAAAAAATGCAATAAAATTGAAATAAAACTTATTTTACCTTTTAAAAGTATGAATATATTATTTATAAAATGTTTTTATTTTAAGGCATATTTTTATTTGAATATTTGAACTAAAATAAACTTTGTTTATAATATATATGTAAAATAGATGCGACATTTACGGTAAACAGAGGTTTATTTAAAGCGTCCAACATATACAAGCTATAGAGGACGTTATGCGACATGATGCGGTTATGGTAGCGACGCACAGTTGCTTGGCTGAAGCTGCAAAATCAAGCGTGCCACTTCTCGTAGGCAGAGCGCAGTTATACTCATTCGAGTTTAAAGTGGATTCACATTACTTGAACAAACGCTAAGATACCTAAAACCGAAAGAATGAGCGGAAATTTTGCTTCTGATGTTAATCTCATACAAGACGAAAGTTAATCCGAACCTATTAATTGGAACATATGAATGTACTGGTAATCTTAGAAATAATTTTTAAAAATAATATTTTCTGAAAAAAATTTTTAACTTGTGTTTATATCTAACAAGATATCTAACAAGAAAAGTAATAAATTTTATCAATAATATTTTATTTATGTTTTTCAAACAGTATCATAGATTGAGAATATATAGTCGAACTTGAAAATAAAATAAAAAAAAATTATTTTAATGGGTCGACACATGTTTTTTAGCATAACAAAAATATTTGTTTTTAATAAGAAAAAAAATCTAAGATGAACAATCACATCGAATAAATTTAATTTGTATACGCAAATCGAATTTTCTTTATTTGTTCAAACAGTGTGGATTGGCTTTCAGATATGATGCATATTTGCGCGTTAATATTTCGTGGGATTAGATTCTAATATTTTTTCGCTTTTTTGCCATATTGTCTTTTAATAAACTTGTTCACAGAGTGTAAAAATCTTCAGCGTATTGCCGAAAGAAGTCTTTAAATATTATCCATTAGACCGCAAGCTAAACGAACATGAGCAGCGCACTCAGCTTTAAGTCTAAACCTGTTTGTTTGCCACTCGAGCGGAGATAATGTTTATTAGACCGCTTATTCAATTCTAAAACATACGCACGGAATGAGTCACCGCGAGCAAACAGCTTGATAATTTTACCATTGCTCGCATATCCGTGCCACATATATTCCGGACGTTGCTACATTCTTTGTTTAATCGCATTTCATAGACATGGTAATGACTTTTTATAGTCACTTATAGTTTTACAGTCACTTATAGTTGAAAAATGTGAAAATATAGTTTACTGTTACATACACTGTTAGATATCAAAAGAGCAATGGCAATCCAATCTTTTGAATTAAGCAAGACTTTGTTATTTTTAACTTTTGTGTATGTTGGAATATAAATCAACCCATCCTGTGGTTAGTTTCAAAGTAAACAAAGTTTATATTAACGTAGTAACATTTAGTAAATAATAAACGAAATTTGAATTAGATTTAATACATTTTCTTGAGTTAAACAATAAAGTATTTAACTTTATTGTTTTAGTTAAATTAATGATACTTACATATTGAGTAAAAACAGTGACGACCTATATAAATGATTAAAAGAACTTAAATTGAGCATAATTTAACATTATGAATTTGACAGCGTACAATTAAATTACGCTATATTAAATATTAAACATTATTACGCTATATTAACTATTAAAATTATAATATCGTTTTAAATATTATATTTAGAAAATTTTGATAGCTCGCTATTATTTTTATTTCAATTTCCCAATTGCTTCTCATATTTTTATATTTTCGCTCTTTCTCGTTGTGTTTGCATTTGCAAACACAACAATTCAGAGTACCGCAAAATATTGCAGTTTCAGAAGGGTTCGTCGCGCTGACAAAATTTCGGGAAGGTAGTAGACGAGTGTTGCGTAGACTAAATAAAAACTATCAATAACTCTTATACGCGCGAAATGCGAGCTACATCGGATGTGTATTTGTATTGTTCACACAGGAGACAAATCGATAGCAGTTTTATTCGATGTATTCAACCAAGCAAACTCAAGGTGTAGGTTGATTAAAGTTGTTAGTGCGGAAAATAAGAAGACAGGTAGCGAAGAAGTCAGGCGACCTCTCTCTCTCTCTCTCTCTCTCTCTCTCTCTCTCTCTTTCTCTCTCGAAGGCAATCGTGTATTAACTGGATCTAAATTATGTGAATATCAGGATCCTTTCGGTTCTTCCCTCGCCTATTCCCTGTAAGCAAGCGAGTCTGGTGAAAGCCCCCGACTATGGTTAATGGCACAAGTCCTTAAACTCTGCCAGTTAGGTTCGGGTCTAGAGACGGGAGCGCGCATACGTGGGTAATAACCTGCGCCATGCAGAAGTCTTAGCCTTAGTGTTTGGCAGTCCGGTGGTGATATCGTTTATTAAATTCTTAACTACACGAGTAGGCAAGTTTCTTCCGAAGAAGTAAGGGTCCTCTATTAGGTAACATGCACCTTAAAAGCACGCCTTGCTACGCCTTACTGCTTTCGTATAAGAGGATTTAATCCGAGTCAACGGTGCCTCTCGCGCTGCAAAACCTGCGGTATCGTTTATAACAACTCGCATGCGCGCGCGTTTTACCTTCTATTATTTTTCCTCCTTCGTAAGAACATGCATTATTAGCAATAAACGAAAAAGTTAAAAACTTTATAATTCAGTGCCGCGCTGGGATCATAAAAGGCAGTAAAGTTACCGATCGATATACCCCGGGATTTAATCGACGAAATAATCGACTACTCGCAAAACGCGCCCGCGCGCTCGGTGGAGCTCGACGTGCACCCTGATTAAAGTCTTAGACTCCTGGGAGCCAATTTGGTAAGGATTCACGGTTCGATGCTCCCGACGGCAGGATCGACGGAAAATTAGTTGTACGAATGTTTCCTCCTTCGTAATGCGAACGCGCAGGATTAATCGTTTATCCTTTTCGATGCGTGCGATTTTGAATAATTTTCGTGTCTAAGTAAACCGTGTAATTTGAGTAATTTGTGTGACGTGCGTATTTTAAAGATACATTATAACACGCATAAGTCGACCTATTTATAACAGACGACAATGTCAAATCCTTTATTCCGTTATATCGCAGCTTACCTATGATCCATGCCCTTACTGTGCTCAGCGTACCATGAAATTGGCTACTTTCACATCTCTGAGTATAATGTTTCATCAAAGTGCTTGAATATTATCAGAGTTTCTTCTTAGATACTATCCTATGAAGTGTCATGAAATTTAGTTACGCATGAGAAAGATTTAATATCAGTCGAAGTTACATTTTTATACAAAATAATTTATAGTTAAAAAACTAGAGACTTCAAAAAGTCTCGGTGTTCGGTAATTGTAAATTATAATTCAAAACGTAAAAGATATAATACTTGCCTCTTTTTTTAAATATATATTAAGCATATATCTCTGAATATCTTGCAGTAAAGGTAATATTATTCCATGATAAAAATGAAGCTAAATGAATGAATGTTCTACATTTGCATGTACAACTCAGTAATTTTGCTCTTACTGTATATTATTTTTTACTTTTATGAATATGCAAGAATACATGATTTTTCTTTTTGGAGAGATTTTTTTATTCAGAAGACTCATCGTTTATTGTATTTTCATCATTTATATTTATCTTTAATTTTTTACATATGTGTATTAAATTGCACATAATATTTCTTCTTTTTTTAAAATAAAATATTGATTCGTTGATCTCTTTGTATTGATTTCTTTCGAAGATGAATTATTAATAACTTTATCTTATACTTCTTTATTGTATCAAAAAGAAAATATATTTTTATTTATTTACTTATAGCTTCGAATTTAATAAATCTAAAAAAGTAATTATATCATTATATAATATAGTCTAAATTTTGTATATGGTCATTTTCTAAAATTTCCTATTTGTTCATCTTTTTTAAGATGGAGTACGTTTAATAACAATGATTAATTTTTGTCAGTGGAAGTATGTGAGGTATTTCGCAAATATTTTACGGAAAAGTCATTTATCTCGTGATCGCGACAGAAATACGTTGTCGGTCTGTTATTTCTAACGAGGTAGAAACTTTATTAAAGCCACGCTTTCGCCATGGTCGCGGAGGAAAAACGTGAAATTAACTGCTCTCGTGGCGATGACAAACAGCCTATCGCGCGACGGTGTACGAAAACAAAGTCGCTCGAAATCATGCAGCCCGGTGCAATACGACGGTACCACCGTAGCACCGGCATATGGAGGCGCGAGAGAAAGGCAGTTTATATACGCGCGGCACCATGTGCACGTTCTAGGAGTAACAATGAAGCAACAGGTTGCCGGCCCCTCCCCCCTCCCCCTCTTATTTCACCCTCACCCCTCCTACCAAACTTCTATGACAGATTGTGCAACCTTGATGGCCCGTGTAACCCTCCCTTTCAGCCCTTCGCCAACTGGCCACTTTACAGTGGCGAGCGCGAGTAACGCATTTACGACTTCCCTTTTTTAGAAACAAATAGAAAATCGCTCGGCTGATCGTAAACTGTTCCTCGAGACACCCCACGCAGCTATGAGTCCGAGAAACGATCATTATTTCCGACACGATGTAGCTTATCCTGTCACGATCGATCGATGCTACATGAATACATCTTAGCATGAATGATAGAAGGACAACGTAGTTCTCAATGGTTAATTTATCGGAAAAAAGAAAATAATGTATGTTTACTGTAAGTTACATATTAACTGATTATTATTTTATATATTATATAATACTTACATGAAAAAACGATTTTGCTGAAGTGTCTAATAATTTAGATATTTACAGATCTGAAAATAATTTTGATAGACCATTGAAATAATTATGTAGACATCCAAGCTGGTCGTGGAGTGTCAATTTTTTTTGCAGTTATAGTTATCATGTTTGAATTTTCAATTTTTAATTATTCTAGCGAAATTATTTTCAGATTTGTATTTATTATATAATTAAATTTTTACTTTATAATAAAATCATTCCTTCCATGGAAACTTAGTTTTTTGTACTGAAAAGCAATTTTTTCAGCGTTTAATTTATCTTTACTTTTTTTTGAATCAACAAATAGGATTAAATTATTTCTTCTAATGATACTTCTAAAAAGTACAGAAATAGGCATTTAAAATTGATAGTTTCTGGGCCATTTCTAGTTGTTTACGATTCCAAGCGTTTACACATCGCGAGCATGCGACCTGGCAGCATTTATGCAGAAATCTGAAAATGCCGTGATCCGAAAAATCCGCGATGTATTTCGGTAACCGTGAATTTGTCGAGACGAATTGCAATAGTACGTGACATGAAACCAGTTTATCGGGCTCGAATCGTCTATACATATTTTGCCGGATCTGAGGTCACGATCAAGCCGCGTCTACCGTCACTTTCCAACGCTACATCTCGATGTTTCTCATGAGAGAGGAATTAAATAATATCAACTACATCAAAGAAAGAGAGAGAGAGAGAGAGAGAAGACATCAGGCGCAGGTATACGTGGTTTGCCCATTGGCCATTGAGGTGTCCGCCGGTGAGTAATGCTATAATAAATTATCTGGCCGTTGGTGCTACCGCACTTGCGCCTTTCGGTCTCTTTCTCGTTCTCCCACACTCGCGCGGATCTTTTTCTTCCGCTTAACTCTCTCTCGTTTCGGTCCCTTTGCTTCTTCTCTATCGTTCACCTTGCGGTTCTCTCGCCCGACGTGCTTGCCACAAAACCTTTGCTCTTCGTAGTACCAGTCTTTCGATCCCAGTTAACGCGCCGAGAACCCAATCCGCGCTAAGGGGAAGAAATCTTTCTTTAGATCACTCGGACTTCTGAGGCGTGATTGCCGCACCTATTTTTACTTGGTGCTCGGATTACCTCGTATAGCATTGACTCACCGCTTATCGTCGATATAACATTACACATGTCTTGCGTTCTCGTATCCGTCAGGTGTTAAATGCCTTCCTCGAAGTCGAAGAGTCGGTTTCGTCATGCCCGATCTACTAACAACTAACGATATAATATTGAGTGAGTGACTCTCAAAACGGAAAATATATCCATTACAGTTATATAATAGGATACATAAAGCTATATCAAGTTATTGACGACTCGAGCTTAAGTATACTTGTATTTTTTCTTTATTGACACAATCGAGTGGGTATTATTACTCTTTTAGTGTTTTTAAAGTAAACTGTAATGCATTTTTTTTGTGACTATTGGTTATTTATAGTACTCGTTATTTACAGTACTGGGTCATTATTCACGTTTGTATCTTTAGAAATAATTTTTTAAAGATCGCAATTACGTATGACATGACAAATTATCGAACTGTCAGTATGAAATTCAGTATTGCGCACATTTTTGTTTAGAACATGAAAGTTTTCTTATTTTTTTGCTCGAAATATCGAATATTAAAAGAAAAAAAAACTCAAAGAACTCTGTTATTAACACATTTTTTTATTTCATGTCTTTGAATCAGTTCAGCTTTAGTGAAATGCACTACGAGAATTGAATATAGATTTTTATATGAAACCTATAAATAAAAATAGTTTTTCTAAAAACAAAATTCTCTTGAATTAAAAATATTTTGAAATTTTTCTATTTTAATAATCTCACCTTAAAAACATATTTTTTAAATTTTATTATATATATATATTTAATTTTTTATTATACAGGATATTGTTATTAATACTGAAAAGCTTGAATATCAATAGCAAAGTTTCCGTAGCAAAGTATGGAATAATTGATTTATCAAATGAATGAAGGAAAAAAAATTTAACATGTTATTCTTAGATACATAAATCTGGTTTTTGGTTTGATATGAAATTGATGAAAGAATTTAATATTTTTATATGAAAAATCAAGTTTATTAATTATTAGTCTAATAGTAAAAATTTTGCTTTTTTATGTCACTAAAAGATTTTAATAGCCAAGTAGAAGTGCATGGAATTTATTTTTTACGGATCTCAGCGATATAAATTGAGTTATTAGATAATCTAAAGCGTATCCTTTCGGTGATTGAATTTGAGATGGGTGCGTTATTCAAGGTATATTAATCTTCTGAGGTTTCTCTTGAAACAAAAAGGACTTTCCATATCTCAACATGACCTGTACGACGACAATCTTGGCTCTGTTATCAATTTCTAGAGAAAGCCCTTCAAATCAGCAATCGCAGATAGCCGGAGGACGCGAAGTTATACGTAGAACGCATGGAATGGTGCCACACGCCGCGTTCCATTCAGGTCCAATCAAATTCCAACAATTACCAGTCCAGGCTGGTTTACCTCCTCGGGGCGAAAACCGGCTCGTTTTACAGTCGAACGGGGCGCACAGCCTCGCACAGCTTCGTTCTCTCCGCCGTCCTCGATGCCGCCGCCGTAAACCCAAATTGCATTATTAAAATCTAATCTACCTTCAGCCGAAGTACGTGTGCCACGGCCATCGGAAATCTGATACACCTATCCAGCTGAGGGAGACGGAGAAATGCATAGACGGCTTGCGTATAGTGTAGACGCAAGACGTGAGAGGTAGATGGATTGATGTGGAGGGAGAGAAGAGGAAACATGAAGGAACGTGAAGCCAGGCTTACTTGAATTGTAACGGAAGAGAACGGACGGGTGGATGGACAAGAGGAGAAAAAAGGGATAGTAGTCTCTAAATCGGGACATAATGGAAGAGATTTCGAGATTAGGAAAGATTTGAAGGTTCCACGTATCTATTCGTATCCGTCCATAAAAATTTAATTAGATTGTCCCGATCTGTGCGATTAATATCAAAGCGATGTCACTGTGTCACCGCGTTGCTCGTGTCCTACATTTGCGTCATAATCCATCAGAAACGGAGAAGAAGATTCGTGTGAATTGCGATCACTGATAAAGGAGGGTTTTATGCGGTCACTGTTCAATAAACAGACGCGCTGATAAATAACACCGAACATCTCTGACCTCTTTTTAATGCGAGAAATAATAAATTTTACGCGGAGGATATTCGATTGTGCGGGAAGGAAATTGGCTCGATATCCGGCGATTCAATTGTCTTTCGATACGATAATAATAGACGATCGGATAAATAATTTAATTACTACAGGAAGCACAGAGATAATTAAACTGAGTTTGCATTTTAAACGTTTTATGATATTATAGATATTGCGATGTAAATTAATTTAGGAAATAGAAGATTTCTATTTATTTCTTACTATTCATTTGACCATTCTAAATATGAAAGAGATATTTTTCAAGTAGAATAAAGATTTAGCTGGTAACAAGTTAATTTCATCCGAGTATTATCTAAGAAGAAATTTATATAAAGATTTTAGCAAAAAAATTAATGAGTTAAATTTTGGATGTTACAAATAATACATTATATTCTTTTATCAATTTATTTTAGATATTGTATAATTGCGAGCTGATACCATTTGGTTTCAACACAATCATTCTGAATATTTTTCGCAATAAATTTCTTACTTTCTTTCTTTCTTTCTTTCTACTTTAATTTAGAGAAGATTATTAGCGTTTCAGAATGATTATGTTGAAGTCAAATATTATCGGCTCGCAATTATATCTGGAATGAATTGAATTTAATAAAAGAACATATAGTATAATGTATTATTTGTAACATCTAAAATTTGACCGATCTTAGCTTTTTTTATCGTATTTGATTCACATATATGGTTGTGTTTAAAATTCTTAATATGTTATAAATTATTAACGAGTTAAATTATAAATAGATGCCATATTTAGCATTTTTAGTAAAAAAGAATCAAATCTTTTGAATGTATTATAAAAATTTTCATTATATGAATATCTGTTAACGATTATTATACCTACATATATAACCGTTCTATGATTGTTATACAAAGATCGATGCTCAATGAATTTCTATCGGGAGTTCCGCTTTTCGTTGCGTGCGGCAATATGTTAATTTTCATTTTTTGAAGACTTTTCCTTCCGGAAAATAAAGAATAAGTGCATGACAGACGCGATACTTACTTATCTACCATAATTTATGAGATTAGATGAATTGTCATGTACGGACCGCAATATATTTATTTCTTTGCAACAGGTGAGAAGCGTGTTCGCCTGCCCAATGTAATTAACGAAAAAAGATGGAGCATGATGGCCGGTAGGCTACTTAGCGAACATCCCTCATGTGCCTAGACTATACTTTAAACGTAGACCGCAGTTAAGGTAGGAAGGATATTTAGGTAACTTCGGGACGGGTCTAGGCGGGGCGGAATAATATTTTTAAGTGCTTTTGAGAGAGAGAACGGTTCCGCCGACGTTTCTGAATCCTCAGTCAATCCACATTTCAGCTCTATTTGATGAAGTTTATAACTATTTGTAACTCGTGGATCATTTATGGACAGACAATCCACATTCATTAATAACGCATATAATTGTGCCAGATGTGCATTATAGGTATAATAAAGTTTACAATTTCAACGATTGTCTCGTAGGAAATTGTTGCCCCATAATTGACATTTCGATTGTTGAAAAAAAGAAAGAAATTTAATTGAGTACTTTCATTAAGCCGGTCGGTTCGTTTCATCATTCACGAATTAATGTTCGAAAGTGGATTGGTGTAAAAGAGATTAAAGGCATACTGGTGGATCCCCTTTGCGGTGTTTGATGTAGCCAAGCCGAATTAACGCCGATGAATAATTAATGCGAAAAATTTCAAGCGGCGGAGTGAGAATAATAAATAGAAGTGGGCTATTTAAAAGCAGCGAGAAAAGTTGCGACGACTCATCGGGCGACCGTCTAAAAGTACGTTTAATGGAGCTAAAAGGATAATAATTTAAGGGAAATTCGCCTGACGGATGCGGACGTATCTTTAAATATTCATGCGATTCAATATTGCCGGCAGCTCATCCAATAAAGTCATGCAAACGAATCACATTTCAAAGGAATTTTATTTCGCGTATATATGGCGGGAAGAGCTTCGAGTAATTCCACGTGTACGTAATAGCGAATGGAACAAGCGATAAATTCCACTAAGAAACCGACCACATCGAAAAATCGACAGAATTCTCACTCGAACGTGCAACACGAGAGATCGAAGATACATTTATTCGTATTTAATTATTTTCGTGTTATAATACCAATATTTGATAAGCTTTCGAGATAGCAACACTTCTGTATTCCTAATTTATTTATTTAAACGTTCTGACGTATCTTACAATCTCCCAACGAGCAGCTGTATTTTTTCGGAATGAACGCTGACTGAAGGATTCAGTAAAATACGTCCGGCGGCAAATAAGAGAGTGTCGTTGGTAGAGAATTTCCACTGCACCGGTTCGACGTTTGATCTCAAAAACTCTATATATCTAGACCAAATTGCAGAGTGCAGGACGAAGAAGGAAACGCATTATGAGATTACACGTAGGAAGCTTCTCTTTATCCATTCTTTTTTTTTCTTTTTTTTTTTAAATAGTCTAAAAAATTGTGTCAGGACGCGCTTGGAAATTAAGTGGCGCTCGGAATCTGTAATTTTTGTTTCTTCCTGGCAAAAGTCACCCTCGATGGGGGACGCATCGATGGGTCAAAGAAAAATGCGGCGGCTTGTAATTAGAAAGGCTGGTCGAGTAGGTGGAGAAGCCGAGAGGGACGAAGTCCCTCTCGAGCCAGTTGGAGAAATGACAGCGGCTTTAAGGAAGAATAAGTTAGGCGTGGCAGACCGCACGACCATATTTCTTGCCCTAAGCGGGGAATATAGACGAAATATCCGTTCATATTGTTAGGCAAATTTATAGCGAACTAGCGCGCGCTCGGCGCTTGTATTACGTTGTGTAGATATATGCGTATGCATAGGTATACCCGTACAAATTCACATGCGTGTACAGGTGAGTAACGACGTTTGTTCCCCGCAAAAAGGTTTCCACGGACGAGAATATTTCACTCGACACGAAACGAGGGTGAATGGCGTTGAAGGGACGAGGGAGGAAAAAATACTGCGTAAAAATCATCCGATCTTGCTCGCTGTCTGAAAACTTTACGAGCGGCGAGCTGTCGACGTTCGATAATGAAAATACCCGTGTATTTATCGTGTTACGAGTCGACTCTCACATTGAGCGCCTCGCACTAAATCCAGTTATTACGACGTAACGTAACGACGTAATGTATAGACGGTACTATATTTCAGATATCTGTTTGTCGTTAATGTACGATGCGGAGCGTGAAATTTCAAGAAGCGGTGTTTCTTTTCATGAACGCGGAAATCCGCGCGGATGCGAAATTCCACGAGGTAATACCTAGGCACTCGTCCCTTAGAGTTTCTTAGATCGCCGAAGCTCTGGATGATTTAGAGAACTTCCTTTCACGTCGCGCGAAGCCACGCAGACGTTCTTTGGACTACGATGCGCAGATAGTCGTCTTTTCAGCTTCCTACGTGGGCAGCATTGAGTCAAGCGACGGTATTCAGCACACGAACGAGAACGTAATTAGCGTTTCATCGTGTCGGTCAAGGTCTCGCCGGTCGAGAGAAACTGTCGTGTCAGGACTATCCCACAGAGAAGATATTTTACCCAGTCCTGTCGTCGCATGTAAACTACGTTTCTTAGACAGTATCTTTATTCTTATGCTGCGTAGCGACGTTGCAGTTTTACATTTTTACGCGAATGTACAACTGCAATCTTCTTTAGAAGGAAAGTTATGATAAATATAGCGTAGAAATTAACTATTGCCAACGTTAGTATACATTCAGAAGAAAAAAATTCTTTCTTATTGTTACATTAGTTAGAATTATTGTATACGTTTGTTTCAGTGCACGACTTTAAATTTTTTTCGTATTTACAGTATCGAAAGTTAACTTCATGTAGAAACGAGGATTTCTATATATCGAATAAATTCTTATCTTTTATCCGTTCCATTCATTCGCTTTAGCCGTATAAGTCATTGATTTATTTCTTTTTTTTCTGTTATAGTAATGGTCGGTTTAACTATATCTCAACATTTGCGTTCATTTCGTAGATTCCTCTTGTGCACCATCACTTTCAATTGTTACTTTTTTCTCGTATCAGTTGGTCTCGTAAAATTTCAAATATAAGGTACAAAGGGACTAATACGTTCGCCTTTTTTTAATTATACGATGCAACGAAACGCCATCAGCATTTTTCCATATAACATCACTCTTTGATTTGATTACAAACAGATAATCCTAGCCACGGGTCACGCCCGCATGAAATTTATGTTGTGGATTGTTATTGCTCGGCGTGAACTCCATCAGCCAAGGAGCCACATGAGCGTTGCTATCGAGGAAGAGATGATAAAGGGAGTCGCTAACGAGATTGGTTTCATTAGTACCGGAGGAAATAGAGGTCGATCGGTATTCGTGGCTCGGGCAGCAAGATAAAATTTGTTGGCGGAAGCTCGCCGGGGCTGACTAGGTTAGCGATTTTTCTCAAAGGCTTCGATTTATCTTCGTCGTTGAATACTGGCCGTGAATGCCAAAGAGGAAATCAAAAGGGGAAACGCGCGAATCATACGGATGGATAGCGACGATCGCGTTACTGAACGAACATCATAAAGCGCGCATTCTGGACATCAGCCGGCTGGACATACGACGGTATCGTATCACGTTAACGTTCGGCTATCGCTTACTCCGGAGCTGCATGCAGATACATGCTGCGAGCGCATACTGCGAGCGAGATCGCGAGACGGAGGCGGATATCATTGTTCTCCGGAATTTCTCCCTGTGATCGTCCCGTCATGTCATATGTTACACATGTCGTGGGATGTAAAGTCCGACGGTGTGTAGTTATACATTCTTTTTTATCTTTATGGAGAAGCACAACTCCTAATGCTCTCCTTTTCCTTCTCTCGAGTAGCCAAACAGCGTCGTTTTAACGGCGTAATAAAAGGACCTTGCCAAAAAGATAAATGTGGTTCTTCAACGCGTTACGATCTGCTAGAACTCCCATTTTTCCCGTTTCTATGACTACGATTCTCTCATTGCGGTTTTGTGATCAGTGTCGTGCCGTCGCGATGGCATATTAATTTCCTATGGTAAGGTGAATTTTCAGAAAAGTAGAATTGACTGTTCATTTTTCTAAACAGTGTGATGATATAGTAAGACAGGTATAATATTACGTATAATATTACGTATAATATTACGTTTATATTCAATTGAAGAATTTGAACTCAATTTAATTGGCTGTTTCAGTATGTTATTGTTATTATGCGCATCCACAGAAATATTACACCTGCTTTATTACATCATGATCAATGTAACAAAATGGGTAAAATAGTAGTAAATAATATACATACATACATAAATAATATACATATATCATGAAACATTTTTCTCTGTTAAATAACGTATGGAAGCTGCAAAACAAACGAAACCGGAGATCACATTTGCCCAGCCAAAGAAGAGTTATAATAATTCTAAATTTAATTAGTTAATAATAATTCTAATGTCAGAATGTTTATAATATTTTTTCATCTACTTTTAACCATTTTTTAAATTACAGGGATATTTCTATCCTGAATTATAATTATATTACGAGAAATATTTCATATTTTATTTCAGCATTCATAAAGTCAGCAATTAATCCAAGTCTGGATCGATAGGAAATTGGTCAAAATTTAACGAAGTAATTATATTTATTTTAAGAACATCGAAGAACATTTATAGCCGCATGTTTAGAATGGTGCAGTGGTGTAGAAGAGATGTCTTTAGATTTGTACTTATCAGCCAAGAAAACTGTCTTGCGGCGACATTCGCTACCCGACCATAATTTTCCGCAAGTGATCGTCGCATGGGACGTGCAATCCGGCCTTTATAGCGGGCGTCGAGAGCAGGTTACACGAGGACGGCGCATTTATCTCCGTATCGTTTCGCCGATCGAGTCAATTTTCGACGAAGCTGTTTCTCTCTGCGACGACGGTCGCGGCGAAACAAAAAGAAAACCGCTCGGTCCCTCGGTTTCCCGTAAATCACAGCGGGTCACATTCCGCGGGACGCCATTAATGCGGTTATCTGTACAGTAGGCGACACGTACTAGGTGCCGTGGATCAGATAGCGCGGGAGACCCATTGATTCCGTGGAACCAGTTTCACTCGACGGTTACGCTATACTGATTCCGATTTATACACACGTATAAATTGGTCACATATGCACACGCGCTGCTGGCGAGGTCACAGCGACACATTCGCAAGTACACGAATGTACACGCAAGTACACGAATGTAATAGGTAAAAGCGCGCACCGCGAAAATTGCGATAAAGCAATCTCCTCCATAAATACGTATAACGTCGCGTATTTTGCGCAACGTTCGATTAAAAAGTTTCTAAAGTTGTCTGTTTTATCGATTCGGAAGGACCTACATATATGTGTCGCGCAATATATGTGTCATTGACATTACTACATACGACAGCAGTATTGTTGCGCGCACATATATGAACAAAATTTTCTAATAATTAATCTTTCATATTAGTTATCTGGGAACTCAACATTGTATTCGTTCAACATTGTAATTTCTAGTCCAAAGATTGTTACGTACAAAGTACAAAATTTCTATATAAAGCAAATGTTACGGGTCGATGCCGGAAGTCGATGTAATTTTTTGTCAACCATTTGGATTATATTATCGTTTATACTTTAATTGTAGAAAAGGATTTTTAAATATTGTATGTATGTAAAGACAATTAGAAAAATATTTATTTGAAAAATAATCTGTTAAACAGATGACTTTAGGATTCCCTTAAGGAGGTTCTCTTCTATGTGTTTGGATTTAAAAATTACAATAGTGTTTTAAATTTTATTTTTTAAAAAAGTTTAAAACTAAAACATCTTTAATGTATGTGTGTGTTTAAAAAACGAAGACAAGAATGAAACATTTTAATATCTTAAAATTAAATATTTCTTTTTTCAGTATAACTCTTTAAAATTCTTTTAGTTTACAATTAAAACTCTTCTTCTTATAAGAGTTTAAGTTAAGTATTTTAGAAAATTATTCAAAGAAAATTTTTTAAATAGTTAAGAAAATCAGAAGAAAGAAAAGATTTAGAAAAGATTTAGAAATACCTATATTAATCACAAACTTATTTTCAATATTTGATAAAATCCTTATATTGTGTTAAAAATATTGGAGTATCCTCTTAAATATCGTCGTTTACGATCGCTTCGTTTCTAGAAGTCTTTTGTTCTAGCCTTCGAAACTTCTCCCTTCGAATCGTTGACGCGATTGCGATAGACTCTCTAGGAGCGACGGCGGCTTTCATTATCCCGGTGTTTCGCAAAGTCTCGTGTCGCAGACTCCCAGATCGATTAGTCAAAAGCGACGCGCCAGAGAGTCCCGCATTTCCGATCGGTGATATCGTGTATCTTTTCACAAGTCAGACGATCGTTACCGGTTACAGCGGCGACACCCTTTCGGTCGACAACGATCGGCAACTAATTTCCGCTGGAAAAAGTCTTGGCATCGCTATCGTCGTTGTTGTCGTCATCGCCATTCGATCGCGAAGAAGCGGAATATCCGTTACTCGCTGCGCTTATAACGTAAAAGAGTAAACGATCTCGGGCTTTCACGTAGCTCGTGCACGTGCACCATCAGGATAATGAGAGCAAAAGATATCGAAGGAATTGCCGAGGTTAACGAGGATAAAGGAGACCGTCGCACGATTCGAGGTCGCTCGAAAAATCGTTCATGCGCCCGACATTATCCGTACAATTAACTTTGTACTCCGTATTTTTTTATCGATTACTCATCCCTCTCTCCTTCATACAATACATCCGCGTCCTTATTATCGGTCTTGTTTCCTCTTTTTTTCTCCTCTTTTCTAAAACGCGTTCCGGATCCCGGCGCGAACCGATCGCGAGATCGCATCCCGGCCATGGTCGACTTTCGAAGAAATTTATCGTCGGTAAATTACAGTGTTTCGACAATTTCTTGCCGTGCCACGCCGCAGTCAGCGCTGCTCCTCGGCGCAAGCATCATGATTGCGGTCGTAAAGAGCACGCGTTAACGCAAATTTTATGTCGGCTAAAACAAAGATTCGGATTGTGATCGCATTGTATTACGCTCATTGGAAGTCAAGGAGAGGTTTTATTTTTAAGAAGATTGAAGCCGCATACTTCATGTTACTTCAGCTTTTGCCTCTATACGTAGTTATATTTATCCTGTCTTTGTCAGGATATGACACATTCTGATAAAAGATTTTATTATTTATTTTTACCAAGATATATGAAAATAATTCAGAATATATGATAAAATGTAAAGGTTGTAACTATACATCATTCTTGTCTTTGACTTTTATTGTGTTTTTAACCTCCGCCAGCAATATTGACCTTCAAAGTCACAATCGATTTTTTTATTGCGAATTCTGATAGACAAATTTAAATATGTAAAAAATAAAAGTAAAGTACAATTTAACTTCTATAATAGTAAAATCTTAAAATCTTATTAAAGCTCTCACAAGTATGTAAGAATTTTTTTAGACTTTTACACAATCTAGAGCAATATAAAAATCTGAAGTTAGACTTAACTCAAGTTGTAGACAAAGGGTGAAAATTTCACATGCATTGTCGACGGAGAATTAAGTATCTTAAAATTATTATTATAATTATATCATATTATCCATTTTAGACTTACAAAACTTTCTTCTTTCTATTAAACAAAATTATTATAAAAATAAAAAGTGATAATTTAGGATCTGACAAAATCGTTCATTTTCATTGATCAGCAATTTTAACGTAATTTGACAGAATCGATTTCTTCAATTTCATTTTAATAATTTAAATATCATTGCATTACGAAATGCAAATAAAATTTCAAGTCATAAAGATTAAATTATTTTTTTTCGCGGCAACAGTTCCGCAGCTAAATTTGTGCTGGAACGAACGTGCGTCATAGAATAATCGTCCAACCACACGAGATGGTGGACGAAGGCGTTATGATGCACTTACCAAGTCTCGCGAAAGTGTACCGTAAATTTGTTCCTCTATAACGAATTTTCTAGGTGGATGTACTTCAAGCGTGTCTTACCATCGTTGTTGCACCACCGTTCCGCTTCTCTCGGACCTTTAAAGTTTCAATGAAGCCGGAAAAAAGTTGGTCCAGACTGGTCTTAAAGCCCTCTCCTTTCATCCCCCGCAAATTACTAAACGCGAGCTAACACTTTCGTCCACCTGCCCCTTCAATTATGTCCCTAATTTCGTGTCGCCTATCCAGTTTCAATTACGGCCATTCGACAATGCCGTCTCCGTGAACTTATCTGCTATTAATTAAGGCCACTCGATAGAAGGACTGCCTTAATTAAGATCGCATTGGGAAAATTTAATAATCCGATGGTACCGATTAAAAGTTACAAGAAATTATTCACCTGTCCGGCGATATGCTAATAAAATTTAATAAATCGCCCATCAGCACGCGTTATTCCCCTTCTATCGCGTTTCATATTATCGCGCCGGTGTTGAATTTTACATGCATTGTGCCGAATGTAATGCGCTCGTTGTCACTGACATATTACAAACCGATTATCCTTTTTCGCATATGGAAAAGCGTATTATTCAACTACTTCCGGCGCTACCGTTATTATTAATTATCATGTAATCATTATCGATTAAGCTAAAATCTGTTTTTAATGACTACATGTGTGTGTATGTGCTTCACAAATTACAACACATACATTTATTTTATGCAAACATTTTCGTTGTGATTACCAGAAAATATTTTATGATAATTACAATTCCACAGTATGTTTAAACGCGCTGAAAGAATATTAATGTTTCATTTCGTTATAATAAAATTTGGGGAAAATTGTATTGTATCGGTCAATGTCATCTTAAAATAATGCCTGTTTCCGACGAGCGCGCGATCCACCGAGAATTGTCGTACAAAAGGGAGCCGAAAAAACGTACGAATGGTATGAAAGCCCACTCTCCTGCCGAAAGCGTGTCCTCAACTTTTCGTTTCTCCGGCTGGTCTCAAGCGAACCGAAAGAAACGCTTTACAATGGGTTCCTGTCTCAGTGTGACGACTCGACCCATTATTTATTAAAGATCCATTCTTTTTATCGGGGGATAGTTTCTCCCTCTGTTTCTGAGAGAGAAGTAGCGGTCCACTCTCTCCATTTTGGGTCACTGGAAAACTTTTGCGAAACGAAGAAAGAGAGAGGGAAAGAGATTGGTTACATCGTCCTCCGGTTGGTAGGATCGCGCTGCCGAATCGTGTGCAAGAAGAAGTGCAGCTGGTGGTAACCGAGAAAGAAACTCACCGATCTGATAAGAGTCTTATTGTCGTTCGACCGTACCGGTGTGCGGAGGTCTTTAAGACGAATGCTGAACAGGACAGGTCGATTGCATCGCGGAAGCTGTGAAATGATTAAACTCCAGTTAATAATAATGGTTCTTTCGCGAGACGTCTTTAGACATTCTATTAAATAAAAATCGGCGCTTCTGAGCAAACTTAATTACACACACACACACACACACACACACACACACACACACACACACACACACACACACACACACACACACACACACACACACATTAAATGCACATACTAGTATTGTATATTTGAATTATAAATACAAGCAAGTTCGTGAATTCTGAACAAATCGACTCTCGGTCTGTCGATTTTCGATTATTCTTCAACGAGATTTTATGCTATCTGTTCCCATCCGATGGAAATTTTACGAAGTTGCGGAACGATTGGTTACGTCGAGAGATTCGCGTTCTATATAGTTTCAAATGTATATATGAGACGTCGACGTGCATCTCCGTATACAAATGCGTTTCGCATCGGGCAGCTGCTACAGAACGGAAGGAGAGCAAGAAGAAGAAACATACCGTCCGATAAGGATCTCATTGTCATGTTACTGATGTGGAGGAACCTTTACCGGCCGGTAGAAGGAGGCTGAGCCAACCGCATCGAGCAAATTGCAATTCTGTCGAAACTATCGGAGCGAGCGGATCGTCCGCTCGTAGAAGAATGCGCGACACGATTGTTAGGGTCTGGTTAGTCCCGGGCACCTTTTCATCGCTTACGTTCCTGTGGTGGTATAACCCTCCTCCGCGATGATAACATCTCTGGAACACTGGGCGACATCACGGGTCTCCTCTTTTTCTCCTTGTTAGTACGCCTTTCCTATCTTCTTCTATTCTATCTCATCCCACTCTCCTTGTCTCCTTCCCCTCTCGCATAGTCGCATCAGCTCTATTCGCTTTCGTCTCCCTAGCTCGAAGCGGCCGAGGCTAAATTGTCATTCGATGCCCTGAGAATTCGATTTCCAGTCGAGTTTTGTGGTGACAAGGGTTCGAAGCCGTTCTACGCTCCCCGCTCTTATACATGCCACGGGCCCGGACCTACAATATTGTGAAACATCCTGTATCGCATGTTCTCTCCTCCCTCATTTCATCATGGCATCCGATCTTCTCTCGGTGTGTCCTTAGATGAAAATTGGAAAACAGGTAAAAATAAATTTATTCGGCCGTTTTGAAATCGCGCTTTTCCGGTTGCGATGAATTTCTTCGAATGAAGCTATAACGACACATGCACGCAACACCCATAATTTTTCTTGTGTGTCGTTAAGATAAATAATATTTCAGATTAAATTAATGGGCGTTTAAATGGACTATTTTTAAAACGATAACATTCCGAGAAAAATAGATGAGGAAAGAAAAAACGCCGTCAACATTGTGTTAATTTTTTATTAGTCACATTGTTATAAAAGTATGATCGATGATAGATTTGTAAAATAAAGCGTAAGATAAAACAAGAAAAATCACGTGTATCGTGCTAACAATAAAAATGCAAAATCATAAAACTCATTTTTCGTGTTTTCTATCGTTAATACCGCAAACGCCAATAAAAATACTAACGAATAAATACGAACAAATAATGTACGATTTTTTGATACGGTTTGATTTTTAATTCTATATTGTATATTTTGTATTGAATCTACGTACACCACGCACATACATATATGTATTTCTATCTATCAGTGTAGTATATAATATTATAGAATATATTACACAAAATATAAAGCGTATAGTATGTTAGTATGTAGATTACATTTAAGTTCGTGCAGTGCACAGTTTTCTCTTTTACACGTCGCGCATTAGCATATTATGATCGTTAACGTATACTGACATATCGCATCGAAACTTAGCAATCGCTCGCTAAGTTATTTAAAGCATTTAATCCAAATGGAATTTGCATTTTTCACAGCCGGCGCGCGACTAAAATCCGTTTCCATCGCGTTACTGCATTTCTAACATCTCTTATTATTATTTTTTCAGGCTGTTTTATGAAAACAGATCTAAATCTGGCAATCAAATTTGCGCTAGCAATGCGATTAATTATTCTTTCTAATATTTTCATATTCTATTCTGAACCCTAATATAGGATATCAAAAAACACTTCGATTCTGAGAAAATCTAGTAATTCGATATCGCGTAAGTTTTTTAGTTCCCTACATGCTAACGGGGGATTTCCGTTTGAAATGACACATTCGGAGCGTATAATTCATGCTCATAAAAAACTTCAGCTCTACGTTACAGGAATCTTATGGCTTCGACTAACGTTTTATAGCTTAAACTTACATGGATCTTTTAGGTGTTTTATATTTCATTGGGTGTTGGAGAATAAGAAGGATGGACAAAATTTATATTAATGCGACGATATTTTATGATAGAAAATTTTATTAAGGAACAAATCCAACATTAAACAATAAATGTTCGCAGAGATGATACATTATGAAAAACATATTTGTACATTATAAAAAATAAATTATGTATTCACTTTGCGCTTTTGTTACTTTGCATATTATTATATGATGTGGGATATCACATGAATATAGTATACGCGCGTATAAAGTTTATATACTTCCTTTAATAAAGTTTATACATTGTAGGCAGCAGCGGTCGTGGTTACCGGAAGAGTAATTATTTGCCTCAAATAAGTTGCGGGGGCTTAGATTTAATCGCGAAGGTTCGACGGAACGCGTTTACGTGAGGCCACTCCAAATCGCGTACCATAATTCCTCTCTTGCAGGGTATCGGCTTTGCGAAAACTGTCTCGAACTCATATCTCTCTCTCTCTCTCTCTCTCTCTCTCTCTCTCTCTCTCTCTCTCTCTCTTTATCCTTCTCTTCCTTCCGATTTCCGACAGTCTGGAAAGTTCCGGAATTACAGCGGCTATTTTTCTTTTTACGGATGGCCGGCACAGTACTGTGTGCTCTTCGCGAAGGATTAAAACCCGCCGAATGACCGACTAAAATACCGAAGCTGGTCGTTGCGTTTTACAGACGTCCAAGTAAGTGCATTTGACGCAACGGTGAATCTGCAACGCAATGGTGATTATACAGTCGGATTACTACCCCCGTAGCAGGTTTTCTACTTTCTCATACCAACGGAACAACTAAAGCTGTAAATGCAAAATTGAGATTCTAATGAATTTTCTTTCTCCTTGTCCTCTCTCTTTTTCTCTCTCGACTGCGCTGGATTTTAAAATGCGATTAATAGGTACGTCATCCGCATGAGATTACATTAACGTAGATATCGGTGAGAATCCAATAATCTCGATGGAACGTACGATCGATTATTACGCTGAATTAAAAACAGGTGATGCGGAAATATCCGAGCGAAAATAAAATCACGTAAACGTTAAGGGAGATACATACCAGCGTGCGCGCGTGCTCGAGGCCTCGGATATTTATGAAAATACATGGGAATTTGTGCATCGAAATTTTATGTTATTTCCAGCGGATTTTATTTGTCGTATCGATAAAATCCATAGGTCAGGGACGCTTCCGTTGATAATAATCCCTTGTTGCCCGACAAACTGCGAGCATTTATTACAAACGACAGTCGTTTAACGATGTCGCCCCTTTTGTTACTGGTTATTACGTGGTACCGTTGTTGAAACTGGTGAATCGAGCTATTAATCCGGCAGAGGAATGCGTTGACGCGTACGCTTGGATTATATTGATCAAAAGAATGAAAGTTTGTTCGACGCTAACATCTGCCCTTTTATATTTCTACTTCGACCATTGTTCCCGGAAAATCTTATGATGGCGTGATTCATGCGCTCTGTTAATTATGATAAAGTTCCGACTAACCTTTCGCATTTCTTTCAGAGGTACACTTAATCAATCAAGTGTTTGCTTGAAACACACCTTTTTATATTATCTCAAAATGAGTGACCGACGGCGACACGTAAATTGTCCGCGGATTAAGACAGTTGACACTGGAAAATATCCTTGTCCAGGGAATTAGAGACTGTCTGATGGAAACTTTGGTGGATACGCCGTTATTCTGCCAGCTGGTGTAAAATTTAAAAGCGTACGTTAAAATAATTTCCGGAGGGACAGTTCCATCGCGGGTACAATTTGCCTCGTTTAGTTTATGCGAATTCCCTTGGGGATATCTCTCATCGGGGACGTGCACATTTTCACATGTCTCGAACAAATACTAATTAAAATAATAAGTTGAAATTGAATGCACGCTAATGAAGAGTCAGTGCATGATTACCGGAACTGAATAGGTCAAGGAAAGTTGGCGATTAAATTCTGTGACAAATGACTTCATTGCGACTTCGCGGGAATGTAAATATTTCACTGCTCGCTCTCGCTCTCTCCAAATAGCTCTTCCTTTCTACAAATTTGACATCATTATTTTATTCCGATTTTTTAATTTTCAAATAATGTCTACGTATTATCGAATGCTGCAGAAGATTTTCTTTCTGTTCAAAATAATTTTCATTGCATCATTATTCTGTAGAATGTAGTACATGTTAGTGTACTTGTGTAAGGCAGAGAAATCGTTAACAGACAGGAAGTATCCTACGGTAAGGTAAGAAACGTGTGGAACGTAACTGCTACGCTTCTATATAACCTGGTCTCGTTGTTTAGTTAGCAAGCCCTGAAGCTTATCGTGATCAACCGAGTAAAAGAGTTTACTTCCTTCAATTAGCAAGAAAAAATGGCCGACCGATGAAACGTCCTTATTTTTCAAGAATAAGAACTAAAGAACCGAACTACGCGTAAATTATTAAATGCACTCGTTAATTTAACGCCGATTTAAGGGAGTTTCTCGAAAGATTTTTAAGCCCCGGGAGAGATCTGTATTGAAGAGCCGTAACCGCGCACGAGATTCATCGCAGTTGAGGTCACGAAATGGTCCGCTCGGAACGAGCTGACGTTGCGCATTTGCAACTACGTGGACTATGTTGCAGTCGAATTGTCCAAACGTTGAAATTCTCATGCCGCAAAAGAGCAGGCCGCGTTAATAGCCGGCTCTTTCGTGACTATTATTCTATCCGCATCCTTTGCTCTGAAAAGCGGCAGATAGGGAACTCTGTCGCTTCTTTCCATTGTTGCACTGGAAAAGCAGTCTGGTTGTATTAATAAGAATTCTGATTGAAAATGGATAAATCAGAATTTTCTAATTAAATTTATTATAATTCTATTTAATATAATCAGAATTCTAATTGATATGGTTTTTTTTCAGAGTTTTTTCTGATTGGTCCATTTCTAACCAGAAATTTTTCTCAATATAAATATAATATTTTCATTATAAATATAATAGTTTTTCAATTTTTACATACTTTATAATAATTGTTGATACGATAATCAACAATTATAAAGTGAAAGAAAGTAAAAGTTTAGTTTATTATAAAGTAAAAGATCATTTTTCTGATAGGAATTTCGACATTTCTCACGAACTTTATGATTGATACTATTACATTATTGATATACTACCATTATTAATACTTTAATTCTTTTTTTTTTAATTATTTCTATTTCTACCTCAAACTCTATTGATATCTTAATGATATTTTAATTAACAAAATAAAAAAAATTGAGCCACTAAATTCAACCAAAATTGTTAAAATTAAGATCAAAGTTTATAAAAGGACGTCTTGTTACAAATGTTACAAATTATACCAATGTAACATTCACGATATAGTTCTTTTAAACAATTTTAATAAAAACTTTATAAACTATAAGCTTCGTTTATTATTATTGTTCTAGAATAATATTCACATATTGTTTCTCTCAAAATAATAACATGTAAGATATATTAGCGGATAAAAAGCTCGTGCGTGAAGGATCGAAGGAATCTATACGGGCGGAACGATACGGTGAGAATAACAAGACTAAGGGCGATAATTAAGACGAACGCTGATTTCGCGATAGCGGTCGAGTCCTCACGAAGAGGACTCACCCGCTCTTTCTCTCTTATATAAGTACGTGACATAACTGTATTCGCTTATGTACGGTCATTGTAGTACACGAGCGTATGCACTTACAAGACACTCAGACTTTGCCGCTTTTGACACTCCCCTCTCGCTTCCTCTCATTTTCTCGCGCTTCCTCTCACTCTAGTGTTCCTTCGTCTGGTAGCTACTACGAGCAATGAAGAAGGGGAGAGAGTTCGCTTAGTGTATACGTTAGCGGAACAGAGGACACACACAACATCCCAGCATCAGAGAGGAAAGCGAGATGACTCCTCGTGCTTGGAGGAGTCGAGCGCGCCAAGATTTATCGGCCTCTTACCGATACCGAGCCATGCTCAAAATGCTGCAAAACACATCGTTGTTGTGTACGTACATGTGTATACATATATATAAATATATGTGTATACACAAGGCCCGAGCCGGATAACGAGGCGCTACCGCCACGGTAAATAGCCCCCGGTCATTTATTAGTTGAATTTATCTTGCCACGCGTCGAACAAAGGGATACCGGGCTATGCGCCGTGGTCGTTGTCTTCTCCCTCGCCTTTCAACCCTCACCATTCCCTTCGTCTACCACCCACAACTTAGGTGTGCCCCTCCTGCCGAGTTTAATTCCGTCGGTGCTCGGAACCTGTGCCGGGGCTCGAGGATCACCCCGGGCACCTGGTGTGGAACTCGCGCTATCTGCGTGAGACTATCTGGACGGGATTGTCGGCAAATCCGAAAAAATGACAGCAGTGGGATCGGTACGATGCGGTACGGTTGCTTGCACGTACGTGGTGCAGCGTACGCGGGCAGTTAATTAGTTTGTTCGAAGCATATGACGCGATACGGGGTACGTGAGAATTTCCGCGTGAGTGGCTTCGATTGCTCGAAATCGCTGTAAAAGATGGACTAGACAACTACGATGAATTTACGCCCTAAGGTGTTTGCCTTTTTAATGCGAGTTTGGGAAGATACTTTATCCCCTGGAGCGTCGAATTAGCTGCTTTAATCGTTATCTTGTAAACGGTATAATTAATGAGTTACTTAATAATGTCGCAAGTCAAAAGAAACGCTGATGTATATATTATTTTTGTCAAAGATCACATTTTCTTTATATATAAGATACTTAAAGCCAGGGTAAAAAGAACAGTCTTTTATTAACGAAAGGTAAAAAAATGTTTGGAATACAAAAATTAAATGTCTCGACGAAGTAAACTCTAAAGATATAATGAATAAATCATTTTTTATCAAAGATATTAAGAGAGCAATAACTGTCAAACATAAGTAATCGAATCTTTTATTTATTACATTGTAAACTACTACTACTTTTGTGTGAAAATTAATTCATTTCATCGAGCTCAATTTTCCATATAATTAGTGCAGGGTCCTTTGCAAGAATATGTATAATATATAATTATTTAATTATATCTGGATAATATACAACAGATCGTGAACCGCAAGAGATATAATCGCGATCCGAGGTTTGCATGAGTCGAGCAGCTTCTTGATCGCGACGATGAATGGCGACCGCGAAGTATGACAGTACGCGTTTCGCGCAGTGATTTAGCAGTCCGAGCCGTTCGAGCGTGTCGCGAATACAGCATCCCGGAAACCGGGGGCGGGGAGATTGAGGTACTCCGTTCGATCGCAGTCGGTTAACCGAGGACACGTTTCTCTCGTGCCCGCGTCTCGTCCTCTCTCGTCACGTCATTAAGCGCCAGGTGAGCCACGCCGTTGTTGCTAATGCAGCACGGGCATCGAAGCAACGGGGCCACCGTTGGTTGGTAGGTTCAACGTGGCGACGGATTTATCGCTTTATGGGCCGTTGATCGAAACCAACGTCGGTTGCCTTGGCTAGGTCTAAGGTCACCTCCCTCGGACTCCCTCGTCCCGTGTCTGTCGCGCGTTCGCGCCCCTGAGGTTAACTGGCACATTCTTGGAAGTTTTATAATTATTTCTACGGAGGTGAGATCGTTAATCAGTAATTGGACGAGCGGTTCTCACCGGGAAAATAAGGGGAAGCATCCACGGCTTTAGGATTGGTCGCAACGAGCCTATTACGTTGTTAAGAGAGTTTGCTGAGAAACTCTCTCTCTAGAAAGAAGAGATAGGAACCTTTATATTTCCTCATAACGGTGTATTTATTAAGCGACGCTTTATACGATGGAGAAAGATGACGAGCGCACGATGCACCACACAGTAAATGATTGTGCTAGCTGCACAGTAAACGATTGTATTAGCCGCACTGTCACGCGTTTCTCGCGGTCTTCCGCGAAATTTCTCTTAATTTGTCGACCGTCCAAGCGCTACTTCGATTTACCTCGAGCACAACTTCGAGCAACTTCATCTCGCAATAACTAATAGCTTTCTCAGTATCGGAGAAAGCGGGCGATGCATATCCGCAATGTATCCCGTCGGGAATCGGTCTGGAATGTTCCTTTGTTATCGCGCGGCGTGCACTTCGTTGTATAACACAACACGGAAAGGAAACACGCGGACACGTAAATTGCACTGATATTCTGCGGGTGACTAACTTTACGGCGCGAAGCATCGTCCTTTCGCGCGAGCGAAATTGCATTCCACAGTTTCCAATTCGTGCAGATAGTCTAATTGACTTGCCAGGTCGGACCTGGAACGAAAGAAGATACCGGGAGAGTCGTGCATAAACTCGTGAGGCCCAAAGTGCGATAATAATGCATCGTTCGCACTAATTAGTATTAACGCACCTGCTGAGAGCAATGAGTTACTGATAATTATTCGATGAACGATCGCACGTCACTCATCGATATGACGCTGATTACAAATAAAGAGAGAGAAAGAACGAGCGAGAAAGAGAGAGAGAGAGAGAGAGAGAGAGAGAGAGGGAGAGAGAGAGAGAGAGAGAGAGAGAGATCCCTTCATGCGGCGATTTTGATTAGCGGAGCGAGCAAGACGTGCGTAATAATTCCTTCAGCGCGCGACCCCGAGGCAAAATTCATTCCAGAACTCACCCCGAGCATGAAAGATTGATTCGGTTAGACCGAGTTTCGCGCACATTACGTTTACATTATGACCCGAGGTACCGCGTTTACCGAAGGTCCAGAAAGCAAGTGGCATAATCGACAACGCTCACGTAGTATGTGTTCACTCCGATGCTTAATGTCGCGCATAATAATGTGACTCGAGATGGCATAGCTCTTCTCTCCGTCTGTGAACGTATCTTCACATCTTAATTGCGAGAAATAATTATGCGACAATTACGAATGGCAAATTACATCTCCTTATCACGGACTTCAATTACATAAAGGACCTAGATGCTTACTTCAGGAAAAGACTCGTCTTTCATCGTGTTACGTTCCGAACGACGCGCGTCATCCTCTTTGATTCCCTCGACGCTCAATATACGACGCAGCAGCGATTCGTTAAATTTCTATTTTAGTTCTTAATGTTTCTTTCCATTCCATCATCGGAATTCTACTCTCTCGACTACCCCACCTCCAGTAGACGAATCAGTCACGATAATTCGATAACGACTGTCAATCAATGATTATGCTACCTGAAAAAAGACTCGTTCGTCTGCGTAATAACACTTGCGTGTTACAATATTTTAAGGAGAATGCCCGGACCGATTTTGGCGATTGGCTCGATGATTGCGCGTACAAGACGTCACGCACGCGTACCTGCTTAACCGCTCCAATTTGCGCTCGGAACAAGGTGTTTGCGAGGACTTGACGAACGTTACCACCCCGGAGTACCAATAGCTCTGAGATAACAATTCGTGAATAATCATTGGAAATAATAGCAGCAATAATTTATCTCTTTTTAGAAGTGTGTTGTCTCTTAGAAAATGTTGATAATATGTAATATATGTATATTGTGTAATAACTTTTTTCACTAAATATTTTATGTGATCATTCCCTTTACATGATTTTAACAAAATATTAATATATTAAAGATATAATATTCAGCGAGTAAATGTTTAAACATACTAGTAAGCTTTGAATTATGAATGGCTGAAGACAAGATAAAACGGTGAAACATAATTTAATACATTTTAGATAATTTCTCTACGTGCGGAAAAATTCTATAATTTATTAAATATCAAATCTTTAGAAAATATAATTGTAGTAATTAATTTTACGTAATAATAGCGACTTATTATAAAAAAATTATTAATGATTACTAGCAATAAAAGTAGAAGAGACAACACGATATAAAATTATCAAGTCTTATTGATACAGAATATATCATCTGATACGAATCCTTATTAAAATAAAGTTAAATATCGAGCTTGTTATCGACAAGAATGACGACGTCAAACAAGCGCTTATTGCAATTACGCAAGGAATCATGGATTGATAATTATATATTATATGGGATGCGACCGCGCGGGTAATCGCGACTACGCGAAACAGTATATCGATTACAGCAATTTCCGGTTGACGAGTGACGACGGATCTCGTCCAATCGGAAATCTAGATGCGAGCTTAAACGAACGAAGCAACAAGCCAACAAGCAAGCAAACGGTGCAGATTCGCGTGGCAAACACCCGAAGAACAAGACGAGAAACAGGCGCGTTCGTAAGAAAAGTAGTAAGATCAGAGTACGAACTCACGCATTTACTCACTCGGTCCAATGTTTGATCGCGGATATATTGGCAAAGAGGGCCGAAGGCACGCACGGTGGTCTCGCCGTGTGGTCCTCAGGTCGAGAGGAGTCCGCTGATAGCATTCTCACACACTCTCCTCCTCTTCCTCCTTCTACCAACATCAGCCTGCGCATCTCCTTCATCCTCATCCTCTCTCGTCGTCCTTCCACTTCTCCCTTTCGCTACACGACTCCTCTTCTCTCATCTCTCTCCTGCTCCTTTTCCCTCGCCTCTTTCACGTCGCCATCCTCGTCTTCCACTTGCTCGTTTTCTTCCACGACCATCACGAGAGACTTCTGCCTGTACCCGAATGAGCCGCGATTTTTCGCAAACTCTCCCCTTCGCCCCTTCTTCCTCTTGCGCACTCGCGCTTCTTTTCGCTCTCTCGCTCGCGCGCTAGGCTCTTGCCCGGACGTATAACATACAATTACCTGAAGACCAGATTACACGGGGCATGGGAGAGGCTCTCCACGCTCGTTATGCCATCACAAAGCCGCGTTCACATTGGCCCACTTGAGACCAGCTCGAAGACCCGGCGAAGAGGAGAGATGCTGATGCGCCCGGGCCGGAGGGGTCGGAGGGAGGACAGGCCAAGCCTCGCTGCCTTATCGTTTCCTTCTTCGTTGGAATCGGCTTGCTCCGCAAGCCGCCTACCTGGCCGCTTGTAGGATACGAGATGCTCTTGCCGTCTCCATATTTTCGGTACGCTCACGACCGATCGATCGGACCAGTCTATCGACGGACGCTCAACAAAGATAGTTTTTCAAGAATGTGAAAAATGTTGATTTGGACTCACACAGTCCACCTTTTGTATGTCATGTATACGCGACGAAATGAGCAGAGATCGAAATTCTCGATGTAGATGAAGAAATGTGTGTTACAAACATCATAGGTTTAGCTTCAACGCCAAGGTTTTTCTGATAAAGAATAATTTTAACCCTTTACGGCCGGATGTTGCCGTATATGGACCATTGCGCGCTACTGCTCGCCGGCCGAGCGGTGCCGTATATAGGGAACGTGTAACTTTTTTTATTGCTCTTCCTTTACCGAAGTGTGTGCATGCTTCCGATCTATAATGAACACTTGTTACGCCGTAAAGGAGAGAAAACTACCACTCACAAGATTTGTGTAATTTATAGAGAAACGTAGAGAACGTATAGGCGTGCCATGCTAGGATACATATTTAAAAAGATCTTAAATAATTTGATAATTAACGCATTATTTATTAAGAAATATCTAACATTTATCAATACATTTTTTATAAGTGTATATATACATTTATTTATTCTTTAAATTTTTTTTTTGAAATCCCACACAAAATAAGTGAAAATTCAGTTGAATCGATAATGATATTTCACTTTTCATAAGGATGAATATTTGACTTTAATCATATAATGAATGTTTCATTCGGTTGAAGTGAAATATTATGTTACTAGTATGGGATCTTTTCCTAAAAAAATAAAGTAACTGGACTTTGTATCAAAAGATCAAAAGAAAGGATTGTAGATCTTAAACTCCCTTTTATCCGAAGGGAAATCATGAAAAAAGAATAATCGGATCTTGCATGATTTTATATATGATGTATACCTATTTAGTTTTGCGGTTTTTTTCTTATCTTTTGATAATAAGTTTAAAATGATAATCAGATTAAAAAAAGGAAGCATTTCTGAACAAATAAAACAAATATCAAACATTTCAAATATTTACATTACATAGGTGCAATAAAGATTGTAAGAAAAAAATAGCATTTTCATTTTTTAAAAATATTTTTATAAAAAAGAAAGAAACATATCTATTTATTGATAGATCATGTGGATGCATATATATCTAAGAAAAAAAGCATGTTATCAACATAATATCGATTCAATAAAATACATCGTCATTATGAAGATGAAACGATAATCAGTATTAACTCATTTACCGAATTTCTTACTGGATGTATGCCTATATATTTCAAACTGTTATAATGACATGAAGCATACAAAATTTACTATTTAATGAAGAATGAAAATATTCACAACACAGAATGGAAAAATATTCACTCTATATATTAATAAAAAGTCATTTCAATTAACTTGAGCGATTCGGTAATTACTCCATTTGTCGAGTAAAATTTTGTTCAAGAAACTTAGAGAATATTTATTTAAAAAATTAGACAAAAAGAAATTAGAATATCGGCAATGTACATTTTGCATATATGTTTTTTTTTAGCATTTTGTATCTTGAAGTCTGTCTATATATCTTGCATCAACTTTTCATCAGAGACTGAAACTTTTCGAGTTCCTGAGAGTTCATGCCACGTTCTCTACTCTGTCATCATCCGTCGTGTTAACAAGTTCGAAGTAACGCTTGAGCTCACGTCGATTTGAAAGCACCGCTGACATCTGCCGACGATCGTCATCCTCCAAGCATCCTTGCACCTTGCAAGCTGCACCACTTCACACCCTCGAGTGGCTGCCATCAGTGACTTTCTACGTCTGCTGTAACTGAGTAACCTAATCTTGTACTATGTTTCATGTCTAGCGTTGACACGGAGTTAAATGCGTTCGACATCTTGTTAACGCGTCGTAACAATTATGGGCAAAAATATTTTCGAAATATAAGATGCTTGAAAGAATTGGCACGCCAAGACGGGAATATAAATTGTGAATGTCTTGAGGAGTGTATAGTAACGCTACTTAACTTTCTTGGATATATCTAGAGAGAGACAGAAGCATACACCATGTCAAGAAGTATTATCTTTATGGCTAATCGCAATAACGCCACGCGCACGTTGCATATTCGGCTTTGAAGTGTTCGACAGTTACTTATTATTTTATATTACGATTGGCGTGTCCATTTGTACGGCATTTTTAGAGGCAGCACTTGGTCTTGTCTGCAGCTAAACGATTTTAAGGTTTTCCATTATGGATCTTTATGAGACTCCCGTTCTCAGTTAAGGCAATGTCTAACGTTTGTTAAGTTCAAATATATGATTCGTTTGTAACTTTTTTTTCGACTTCGGTTTCAGGAAATGGTTGAGAAGACACGCAGGTCTTGGTTTGTGAGTCCTAAACAAGCAATAAGTATCCCGTCACGATTCACAAGGTTGACAGCGTAAATTTCATTGTTCACTTTATTACCTACCCACGGAAATTTGACTTTGAAACTTGTTGACGGAAAGAATCATGAATCGGAAAGAATGACGAGGGTTTTCAGAATCTGACATCGACAAATTTTCTTGTTCTATATGTATATCTGTCTTCAGATGACAACCACCCGGAGTTCTAAAACCGTTGCGATTGATTTGTAGAGGAGATTTATTCGTTACAAATATTGTTTCGTGAAAAAATCTCAAGGTCTCTGTTCGAATTCTCATACTCCCGGACGCAATTAATTTTCGCTCTGCAGGATGCATGAAGGACATGTCGTTCAACGTTAACAAATTAATGCGAAGGAAGAGAAGAGAGGCTTCTAGCCGCCGAGGAGTCTCCGATCTTTATGAAATATTAGGTGTGACGATGTGAAAAGCCACCGCGAATCACCGATAACTATGTACCTCAAAAGTCGCGGCTTAAACGTTAATAAATATTAATTATCGGTTGAAATTTAATAATTATTTTTTCGTGAAATCCCTCCGGACGAATCCTCTGTTCTCATGCAAAACCATGTGTAAATTACAAGCGACGCCCGGGAATAACGGAGAACGTTGACGGGTTAATCTCCCAGGCGCTTTACAGCTCTCTTTCCAAGGCGGCGCCCACCGATCGCCACCATGTTTACGAGTCCGCGTCTCGTCGCGCTGTCTCGAAGCGCTTTCCTCTCGTGATAATTATTATAATCGGCTGTCAGTAGCTCGTTAACTACACCGCGTGGAACGCGAGTGCGTTAAATTAAATTTAAATTTTGGACGATGCCTCGTGTCGCGGCTGAAGAACGACCAATTGAGGGATTATCACGTGGGAATGTAATAGAAGGGATGGGAACGAAACATCAACATATTATCTTGTTTGGAACATCCAAAAACGAAAACACGTGCGCGTTTTAAGTAGCGAGAACTTGAAAGAACTATATTCTAGAATCTTGGTGGTCCTACGGAGATTGGATGATAATTACCACGTAGTGTACCGCGCAAGATAAGTAGTATTAATGTTGCCCGTGGAAATGATCCTGGGACCATGCTATTATTATATACGATGGCTCCTCTAGAGCGGTCCGCTGCTGCGTAGACTACCTAGCCTATCTTGTTAACCTCAGAAATATGATAGCAAAAAGAAATATATGCGAGTATCATGGCTTCGTCTCATCGCGATAAATTAAGATCGGTAAATAAGTCTATTATATGTGTATCAGAAAAATACTTAATTGTGTGGTATTAATACAGTTTATTTTGTAATATTATAATTAAAAAGCTAAATACGCTTTACCTTCATAAACATTGCTTTTCCTAAACTTCTGTACATTCTTTGTATGATCTTTTTATGATTTTTTACTTATTTTTATAGAGATATTTTATATATATATATATATATATACATACACACAATATACACAGGATAAATTAAAACTGATAAATATTTTAAAAATATATTCTTTGTAACATTTTAAGAAAAATCTAATACGAAAATGCTGAGGCTAAGATAATTTTCAATTGGAAAGAGATTAAAAATTCTGAATGATAGAGAGAGAGGGCTAGAATTACCTAAGTTTGCATTTCAAAATGCCGACCACTCATGTCAGTATAAGTTTGATATCACAATGTAATTTAGAATTTATCATCTTTTTCGCGAGGGTAGAGGAAATCTTCGTAGGAAGATTTCCTCTATCCTTATAAAAAATTGATAAAATCAAAATTACATTAATGTCAAATTTAACATAGGCAGACGGTAATTTAAAATGCAAATTTAGATAAAATTATTTCTCATATATTTTGTTATATTTTCTTATATTCTTATTATAATTTTTTAATAAAGTATTTTAGGACCTGGATGTTTATATAACATTTTCTTATTTTAGCATATAGAATAACTATTTTTAAAGAAAATCTGCGAATACCGTGTGTGTATGTGTGCGCGCGCGCGCGCGCGCGTGTGTGTGTGTGTGTATGTGTGTGTAAGATATTTCAAGATCTATGAGACATACTTTAGGGATGATCAAACAAATCAACTTTTTTTAAAGAACCTACATCCTCCGATGCATTTTTGAGAAGAGCTAGTCGTCCGACAATACTAGTCTGACAATACTAGTTGATGTCCTTTGATTTTTTTGTAAAAAAGCAAAAACTTGACTAATATTGTCAGACGACAATATTGTCAGACACGAGCAACGCTGCCGCGCGATTGATTACCTACCGCAATCGATTCGAACAAGGGAGCACTCTTTAAAAATATGTCAGAGAACATAAGTTTTTTTCTAACAAGTTTCTAAAAAGTTTTTTTTTGTAAAATTTATCATATAAAACTTGTCTTTGAGGTTCTGATATGAATAACCACACACTTTATAGATCTGTAGTTAGCATGTTAATATTATGTTCTTTTTTGTTATTTAAATAACATAAAGTTCATATAAACATTTTTTTCTATCTTGTTTTCAAGTTACAAACGTTTCCGTGTTTCTTCTTGTTACAAACTGAGCTAACATATCATCTTCATGTGCCTTCGTATCTTATTAACTTCTTTAAAGACAGAAATGTGTGAAGACGCTAGCTCAATTTGTAACGAAAATTAACGGAACATGGGAACTCTGTAACTCAGAAATAAGATCAGATAGAACAAATGCTTCTATGAACTTTTGTGTCTTTTTGTGTCCCGAATTCATCTCTGAAGTTATACCCCATGTTAAGGAATACTCATATATATATATATATATATATATCATAGATATAAGTGTTAAATTTATAATATAGATTTACAATTTTTAATATTATAATTATGTCTTATAACACGAACTCAACTTCCATGTTGACTTAAGTTTAAAGACATGTTTTACTTTAGTGTACTTAATCGGCCGATTTCTAATCTAATCAGATTTTATCAGAATTTTCAATCAGAAATTTCATTATCGTACCGCTCAACGAAGATGATTTACTGGTCTTTTCAGCGATAGTATGGCCCACAGCGATATCGATTGTTTAATATAGAAATTGCCTGCACACAATGTACTCACTACGTCAGTATTACCGTATCAGCTGATTGTGAATGCGCGGCTTCCTTCGATCCCAAATTTATTCCATCGCGCCAAGCCTCTCTCTTCTCGTCACTGCATAGTATCTTTCATCAATGTCTAACTAATCCTATATCGACTCTTACATTTCGATATAAATCCGTAATGTTCTTGCTAAGTGTACAAGTTGATAGATGGATGCATTTATTGCATACGCTAACGGAAAGTTAAAGTTGAAACGCGTGTTCCAAAGAAAGTGCAGCACACGAGCACAAGAATAACTATTTCTAAACGATCAGGAGAATTAATGAAATAAGCTGATGTAAATGAAAGTGAATCGATGAGAGACTTATCAATTTTTAGTTTCATCTTTTTATTCTCTTCACATTCGCAGTTAAATGTAATGAGAATTATTTTTGCATGTGCAAGAAAATGATATAAATTTAAAGAAATCGTACAGATTTTTCCATTAAATTAATTATTTAAAAATGTAGATTTTTCTGTCTCAAAAAATTGACTTATAAATATTCGATCTTTTCAAGGGTCATTAAATTATAGAACTGAACATTGTTTTAAAATTGACTGAATATAACATATTATCAATAGAGAAAATTTCATATATTTTATGTTTATTAAATGCATAGAATGGAATCCGAATTTCGCTTCGCTTCTCACTCTTTTATATATTTTCTCATCCATCGTGAATAACATCTATGTCAAGTCATTCTATTAACCTCCGCCTGGTATTATCCGGCATCATCGCACGTTACGTATCACATCATTATCATTCGCACGTGTCTAATTGCTGCGAGCCTGAAACCTAATCCGATGAAATTACTCGTGAGACGATATCGTGTGGTGATATGTTTCACAGACCATTCCTAAGATATTTTTAAAAGTCGATAAGCAAAAGAGATTCCAGCAGCGCGCGCCAGAGAACGGCCACAATCGCGCGAGAAACCTTGCGCTTCGCGACCAGAAGAATAATTAAGAATAACTCCGCCTATCTACGCGGGAGGCTCAAAGTAAGGGATCTCGCCGATTAAGACGAAATTAGGAAGAGAGGAACGTGGCTGGGATCTTTTATTTTTCGGACCGTGTTCGACGCAACAGAAGCACCTGCTGTTTCACGGATAGGCCCCTCGCTTATAAATCCAGCACGCCATCTCAGGGTCATGGGCGTCATGGGTAGTGCTTAGTGGCTCGAGCGCAGCCACGGAGAGCGGTGGATGGAACTTAAGGAATGATCGAGGGAAAGAGAGAATGAGAAAGTCGATCTGGAGGAAGAAAGAGAAGACGAGAGAGCTCGCGAGGAGGAGAAGAAGATCTTAGAAGCGGGTTATTACCGTCTTGTTAGGCGGTGGAAGGCAGCTGCTCTCCATTTAAGTTCGAACAATTAAATTGTCTGGTCCCGCGATCTGACCACCTTCTCGTTATACCTACTCATCTTCCTCGTTGTCTCCTGCTTAACGCGACGACAGTTCGGGGCGGCCATGAGACACGTTATTTTTTCATGCATTCGAGGCAGATCGAGTCGTCGATGTCCGCCATAATTAGCTCGAGTGAGACCCGCGATGAAGAGGAGACCCGCGATTCGCCTCGATGTTATCACAATATTGATGATAATTTGAGAGGGGGGGGGGGGAAGCCATTTCTTATCCGGAGGAGAACGCTCCGTAATTTTGTCTTTTAAATCCAGTCGAAATATCATTTATTGCGCCGCTTCGCACCACGTCACCTCGGAACGACAAAAATCGTGCTATGAGGCGTGACCGGGCGAAAACAGGATGCGAACGGTTTCGGACGAGCCATGGCATGTTAACGCATAACGAGGCGCACCCAAGATCAAATTATTATTTTCCTTTGCCGCGAGGATTGACTTTTTATTCCATGCCTCCGCCTAAGGGTTATTAAACGAACTGTGCGGTTCTGTTGCGATCGATTTGGGTGCGGCGCGTATCATCGACCGACAACCTGTGACAGACAGGGTGCTTCCTTTCGTTGTCTCAACCCGTTAAAAGCTTCTTAAAAGCCAACGCTTTACACCTCGTGTTTTAGTTCTCGATACATACGGATCAGTTAGAGATATGAGAAATCATATAACAAAGATGAATATATAAATATTAATTGATCGTTTATAAGAATACTTCTAAGTCGTATCGTCCTTCGCAAAATGGTGCAAAGTAAACCCAAAGTGGAAACGTTAAAAGTATATCTCTGAAGTATTTCCACGTCGTGCGTCAAACGAGTGCATTTTTAACAAGTACTTGTGGCGTGATTTTAACATAAAAGCTTTTGTTACGCCGTTGTGACTGCTTCACGTGCAATGAAGAACGACAGGAAGGTACACTCTTGTCACATTCCTCAACGATCATAACAATCTCATCGCTTTGAGTGATTGCTCTCTGACGGATCGTCACTTCGATCGCTGCCATAAATTCGTGCTTGCGTTTCACGATGCACTTACGTGCTCACGTACAGTCTGTAAATTTCGCGACTGCTCTTGAGAGTCCGCAGCGAATGATCCAGCGTAGCGCCGGAGGGCTCTTCGCGCGGGTTTCGGCCCCGCGACATTGATTCGACCATTATTCATCCCTGACATTCTCGATGATGGATTGCCGATGGCGTTGCTCGCGCGGTCGAATGACACGCCTCGCGCGCGTATTCTACGTAGATAGGTACATACGCTCGACTTCGGAACCCGAATGATATCTCGTTTGCTGATCCTTTTTTTCAATGTACCAATAGAAAATCGCAAGGAAACATATAGGACAGTTTCTCGAAGCATTCTCGCTACATTCGATAAAATCGTTCCGCAATGAGTCTTTCAATGATTATCGTTTCGAAGATTTTGAATTTACCTCGAAACATTTTATGGAGCAAAAATTGCAAACATTAATATCGCTATATTACTTACATTAATAATTACAATAATTGTCAATTCTGTCATCTCAAAATTAATATTATATTAAATTATGTTAGAAAAAATGAAGCTCAGATTTTTTCATGTCTTGTAAGTTAGGAAACAAAATGAACAGGATTTTAATTATTTGCTGCTCATTTGTTGCTGAAACATTATAAAAAAAAAAGATTTTATTATTCTATAAATTTTCTTTAAAAATGAGAAGTTCCGCTAAAGAAAGTTTAAGTTAGCAGAACAATATATACATATATATCATAATGAGATATACATAATAATAACGTAAGAGTTCATTGCTTATTTGTTCCTTACATTAGTCCCGAGTATTAGTTGCTTACAAAAGAAGTATGAATAATAATGAGAAAGCATTTTCTTTCTAGTGTAGTATTTTGACAACAAATTAAAAATATCCGTTAGAATCGATTCTGTTCATTTTCCCCTTATTAAGATTAACTTATAAAACATGATTTTTTTTTTCACAGAACGATATTCTTCGATATCCAATAACTCACAATGAGGATTGAGTAAAAGTTAAGAACAATGTTGCCTTTAGAATGAAATTCACCTTCTACAACTGCCCATTTAGGGCAGTTCTTAGCAGAACTATAAAAAGGGTTGCGTTAAAAAAAACGTACCCTTATTTTCTACCGTATTGCATAACGTTAAAATATCAATATTTCCGAGAAGAATTATCTTACTAAAAGTCTCGACAATAGTGTTCTCGAAGCTTAAGTTTTGTTAGCTCTTGCGTAGATCCGTCCCTGTAGAGAAAACGCTGGAAGAAAGAGAGTACGGGATAAAAGCGGAAAGCGAGACGAGGAGCCGCATGCGAGAGCCGCATCATGCAACGAGGCGAGTCCTCGTGCACGAGTATCCGTAATGACAGATTACCGCGGCATTAATTCCTTGTTTAACCAACAAACAGCCTGCCTGGCATGCCGTTTAAGTAATAAAATATGGCGTCCATGCCCCGCAGCAAAACTGGAGTTGAGTCTGCTGCCCTCCCATCGGTCGCCCTTTTACCATTCTTTCGTACCCGCCGTGGTACCCGCCATCGGGCGCGTGCATCGCAAGATGCACTTCGCATTCCGCGTCCGCCATCTTCGATCGGGCCGCCCTCGATCTGTAATTTTTCTCTTCGCGGAATCCTTAATGTCCATCTCACGAGATACGCGCCGGGCAATAATGCTGGACGAGCGGACGATGCACTTCCGTTCGAGACCTTTCGAACTTTTCTATATTTTTTTCATTCTTCCACAATCCACGTGGATTTTATCTCTTGAACGATTTACACCGAAAACAACGTTCGATAACAACGACGTGCAAAGTGCACATCGCGTTAACAGCTTTTTATTCCGGGGTGCATGGGACGCTTCAAGGACCTCCACGATCGGTCCGGTATAATGAAAAGAACGAAAAAAAAAAATATGAAAGTGCATAGTGGAGATCGCTGTTATAGTCGCCGCGCTGAGAGCGGAATAGCTTGTCGGGGCGGAGAGAAAATGGCTAGTGATCACCGTCTTTCCTTCTAGTACCAACGACCCCTGGGCATTATCCCTCCCCCCCCCTCTTCCCCTTTCTTCAGGCAGCGTCGAGCATTTGGCTCTCAACGGCGCGGAAGAACGCTCGATAGAAGGCGACGCTCGATAGAAAATGAAAGTTCGGCGACCCAAAGAGCATCGATCGATTTCTCGTCGGAGAAACGTCGGGGTGCCGTTCCCAACGTTCGCTGCAACGTTTTTGCGCGAACGATTAAAGCGAGACCGTCTTATCCCGATAAATGAACTCTCATCGCATTCAATCGCCTTGAAGAACGGACGAATATTTTCTCGAATATCATTGTTCTATTCCTTCTGCTTTAAATTACTACTCGCGTCTCTAATATAGATGCAGGCAAATGTAACCTAGTCTCCTTCTCTCTTTGTCTCTTGCTCTTTCTCTCTCGATTCCTGCAGGTGCCGCCTCGGCGACAGAGAGTAAAGAGTGAGTTCTGTTCTGAAAGCGAACACGTTCGGAGATTCAAAGAGTGTTAATTAATTTTCTTTGTACCGCGCGGTGGACTTTGACGTGCTCCAACCCGCGAGTTTTTTCTTCGACACGGTCTTGTGTCTTCAACGGCGGAACTGCGCTTCTGTGAACCTTGATATTCGTAATTTAAGTTGCTCATCAAAGAAAGATACCATTGTTACTGAACAAGAGCGATCCACTATGAACAGAATATCATAATATTTCTCTTGGTCTACGACAAAAAAGTCAAGAAAAATGTTTCGATGGTTACGAAGAGAAAACATGACGTAGGAAACTTTTTCCATGGCTAATTATGTGAGTATTATCAAAGTTACTGACGATTTTATTTAAATTAAATGATGAATATATCTTTCATTTAATGAAATCAAAGAATTATTTAATAATGATTCGAACATTCATGATATGTTTATACTGTCTTTATAAATTATTAAATCATAATGCTTTAACTCTTTAAAGCCTATATTTTTTTCTTTTTAATCTTTTTCTGTGAAATTTAGTATTATGGGGGTTTTTCAGATCACTGATTACGAATCCAAAGTCAAAATATAAAAATTTTGCATCCAAGATGGCGGATTCAAGATGAAAATTTCTTAATTAAAATTCTTAATTAAAAATTCTTAATTAAAATGAATTTTGTATGAAATTCGAATTCTAAGACTTTGAAGAGTTTTAATTAAGAATCAGAGATTCGAATTTCTAAAATGGATTTTTGGAAGGATTTTTAAAAATTATAGAACTCAATTTATACATTTTGCTTTCGCCATTTTGAATTTTGAATTTTGAAAATCTGGCATTGGGATTAGTTATTACAAAAATCTTCTACACGAAGTTTCAAGTTAAAACATTAAAGAATCGGGTCAAAAATTAATTTTTCTAAAAAAAGAGTTTTTTCGATTTTTGTTTATTTATAAAGCTGTTACAATTAATAATAAGGATTACTAAAATATTTGTTTAATAGTCTTTTACTCCTAAGACACCAGGAAAACATAAAAATCAGACTTAAATGCGTCAATTAGAAAATAAATGAAAAATTGAATAAATGAAGAAGTTTAGGTGATAATGTGGATTACCATCAGGCTTCAAAAGTTAGAGTTAAAAAGTTGGAGTCGACTCGCAAATTGCATTTTTTGCGTGCACAAAAACAAATATATTAAAATCAGTCAATGAATTTTATTTCTCAATATTGTTCATTGTTAATATTTATCATTAATTCAACTTTTAAGGAATATAAAAATTTTGCCGATGTTTTATGTAAATAGATTTTTCTTTTTTATTATTATGTACAACATTTTTTAGTTTTTACAAAAACCGCCCAAGCAATGTGCAACTTATGATACGCGCAATTTCTTCCGTAAATTTTCCTCTCCTATATCTCCATTTATCCGCGAGATAGTGCACAATCCGCAATAATATACGAAGATGCCTTGTTGTGGTGTGCTCGAACTGAGCGAGCGTAAGTAACGCTCATCCTTTATGTCGTTCGTTCCGGGAATCGTACAAGCGGAAGTTGCTGTCTCCCTTGTAACGTGGTAGTGTAGTATCTGTTGCACGTGTGCATATATGTGGACTTCGACATAGGTGATTTGAACCTCTACGTTTGGGGCAGGAATCTGAAGAAAAAAAGTATTATACATTAATTCGCTTTGTAATTGTAAGTAGAGGCGACGTGGCTTTGGAGAAGAGTTTTCTGTTGGACCTTTGTGGTTAATGCCTTTTTGACTCTTACCGTGAAACTTCCCTTCTCGAGGACCACCCTAGCTCAAGTCGCAGCGACTCCTTTGTCGGGGTACGTGACAGGCTTAGATATTTTCCTCCTTCGATCCTAATTATTCCGGGCCATTTTAGTGGATACCAGGGGAGCGAGGGGCTTGCGCACGCTCTCTCTCTCTCTCTCTCTCTCTCTCTCTCTCTCTCTCTCTCTCTCTCTCTC